>NC_069505.1:116434474-116521974 GCF_027579735.1 Bombina bombina
AGATAGATATAGGAATATCTATTTAGACATACTTAGAACATATTCTGCTATGTGCAGAACATTGGAATGTGAACTATTTATAGTAAATACATAGTAAAATTCTTTATTATATATAAATATTGAATAAATATGCTTTTACATGTTTTCATCTACTTAACTGCAAAAGGCTCCAATGCACTTTTATATATGTCTATTTATGTGTACATATGTATTTATATGCCTGTAAATGCATATATACACATATAAATAAATAAATAAATATGTATGTATGTATGTATACATATAGATATATATATATACTGTCATGGTCAAAAATATTGGCACCCCTGCATTTCTGTCAGATAATGCACCACTTCGCCCTGAAAATTGTTGCAATTACAAATGTTTTATTTCTTTTGTATTAGTATGACACAAAAAAAGTGGAGAAAAAAGCCAAATCTGAAACATTCCATGCAAAACTCCAAAAATGGACTGGACAAAATTATTGGCACCCTCAATTTAATATTTGGTAGCACACCCCTTGGAAAAAAATAACTGAAATGAATTGCTTCCTGTAACCATTAATTAGTTTCTTACACCTCTCTACTGGAATTTTGGACCACTCTTCTTTCACCAATTGCTCCAGGTCTCTCAGATTGGAAGGGTTCCTTTCCCTAACTGCTGTTTTGAGATCTCTCCACAGGTGCTCTATAGGATTGGGATCTGGACTCATTGCTCGTCAGTTCAGTACTATCCAGCGCTTTGTCTTAAAACACTTCTGGGTGCTTTTTGACGAGTGCTTTGGGTCATTGTCCTTCTGTAAGACCCATGACCCATGACAGAGACCCAACTTTCTGACACCTTGCCATACATTGAACACAGAATTCTTTGGTAGTCTTCAGATTTCATAATGCCATGCAGGCATGCACACAGTCAAGACATCCAGTACCTGAAGCAGCAAAGCAACCCCAAAACATCAGTCAACCTCCACCATGTTTGATTGTAGGGACTGTATTCTTAAAAGCCTTGTTTCTTTTTCTGAAAACAGTAGAATTTACCAAAAAGCTGTAATTTTGTTTCGTCTGTCCACAGCACATTCTCCCAAAAGGATTTTGGTTTCCTCAGGTAAGATTTGGCAAACTCCAATCTGGCTTTTTTATGTTTCTGTGTCAGCAGTGGTGTCCTCCTGGGTCTCCTAACATACCCTCCATTTTCATTCAGATGGCGACGTATAGGCAAGCTGACACATTTGTACCCTGTGCCTGAAGGTCAGCTTAAATTTGTCTGGGAGTTGATCAAGGTTCTTTATCCACCATTTGAACAATCGTTCATTGAAATATTTGATCAATTTTTCTCTTTCATCCACGTCCAGGGAGATTAGCTACAGTACCATGGGCTGTAAACTTCTTGACAATTTTTGCGCAGAGTGGACACAGGAACATAAGGCTCTCTTGAGATGGACTTGTAACCTTGAGATTGTCCATGCTTTTCCACAATTTTTGTTCTCAAATCCTCAGACAATTATTTGCTGTTCTTTCTCTTCACCATGCTCAGGGTAGCACACAGAGACACACAACAGAAAGGTTAAGTACATTTTCACCATTTTAACTAGTTACTGGTGTGATTTCTATATTGTCAGTGCCTATTAATTGATACAGGTGAGTTTAATTTCAAATTACAGGAGCATCAAAAACTTGGAATGCAATTATTTCTTACAATTTTGAGAAGGTGCCAATAATTTTGTCCAGTCCATTCTTGGAGTTTTGGTTGGAATGTGTCAATTTGTTTTTTTCTACTTTCTTTGTGTCATACCAATACAAACAAAAGAAATAAACATGATTATGTCTAAACATTTGTAATTTCAACAATTTTCTGGGCGAAGTGGTGCATTACCTGACAGAAATGCAGGGGTGCCAATATTTTTGGCCATGACTTTATGTATATATACACACACACTCACATCTTTAGACATGAATATGTATGTATCTGAAAGGTAAAGCCATTTGCCTGTACAAAGAATTATAGGAGCGCCGATGAAGGCTAAAGTAAACTAGAGGTACCTTAATATACAGATGACATAGAACGATGTCACCAATTAGATGAATCCAATAAGTTTAAAAAACAATATCCCCAATTTGGATGAATCGATAAAATTCAAAATTATAACAGAGGAATGAATAAAATGGATAAAATATATCCTTTTTAATAACCCACACTGGGTTTAAAGTATAAAATCACAGTTTATTAATACAGTTTATTAATACGACCTGATCAGATGACTTCACTGATCACTACTTTATTTATAACATAGAGGTCACTTATAGCATAAGAAAACTACTATTCTGGTTGTGTACATCCAATTAAAGCTACTTTGTATGAGCCTAGAAAGTGCATAAAGATGATGATTTGAAATAAAATAATATAGATGATGATTGGGATAGAGTAATATCAATTCTTAGGTGAGTGTGCAACAGACACGCAAATTGTGAGAAAGAGAAAGAAAACAAATATATTCACTTGTGAAATTAAATGTGTACCAAAAAATGTGTGTACAAAAAATATACCAAAAAAATATAAAAAATATATATATACCAAAAATATATATACAAAACGATCTAATACCGGTATGATCTGTGAATAAAATCAAAACATAAAATTGTGAATTACCTATGTCTCTGAGAGATCAGGTGGATAACCAGAGCTGTCCTTAGCTGTTTTATCTAAGAACCAGGTTTGGTTATATCAGAAGCTGTTAGTTTCCTAAACAAATTTCTGAATGATATAACTATCAAGAGCTGTAAGTTTCCTACACAAATTTTAAATGCTATAAATATCACAATACAATATATGCCAGCATCTAGGAATGACATAAAAATAAAAATAAAAAAGGAAATAATAAAACAATGTTTTAACACTATTAAAACCCAATTCAATGGGGGAGCAATGAAATGTTTAAAAAGTAAAGTCCATAGTCCAATGATTAATTAATCCAAATAACAGCCAAATGATGAAGATAATTCTTGGGTCCAAAGGTCTCCGGAAACCTGTTGAAAAAATATAAAGTGCACTAAACAAAGGGCTTAAAGGGACTAAGTCTAACAGGTAATGGACTCACCCAATAAGCTGATCCTGGTGATATATGAGCCTCACAAATCTCTCCAATGTCAACGCGTTTCGGCCCTGTGATGGGGCCTTTTTCAAGACAATAGTGAGGCTCAAATGGAGCGGACCTTAAATAATGTTAGAATCTGTTAAAATCTAACATTATTTAAGGTCCGCTCCATTTGAGCCTCACTATTGTCTTGAAAAAGGCCCCATCACAGGGCCGAAACGCGTTGACATTGGAGAGATTTGTGAGGCTCATATATCACCAGGATCAGCTTATTGGGTGAGTCCATTACCTGTTAGACTTAGTCCCTTTAAGCCCTTTGTTTAGTGCACTTTATATTTTTTCAACAGGTTTCCGGAGACCTTTGGACCCAAGAATTATCTTCATCATTTGGCTGTTATTTGGATTAATTAATCATTGGACTATGGACTTTACTTTTTAAACATTTCATTGCTCCCCCATTGAATTGGGTTTTAATAGTGTTAAAACATTGTTTTATTGTTTCCTTTTTTATTTTTATTTTTATGTCATTCCTAGATGCTGGCATATATTGTATTGTGATATTTATAGCATTTAAAATTTGTGTAGGAAACTTACAGCTCTTGATAGTTATATCATTCAGAAATTTGTTTAGGAAACTAACAGCTTCTGATATAACCAAACCTGGTTCTTAGATAAAACAGCTAAGGACAGCTCTGGTTATCCACCTGATCTCTCAGAGACATAGGTAATTCACAATTTTATGTTTTGATTTTATTCACAGATCATACCGGTATTAGATCGTTTTGTATATATATTTTTGGTATATATATATTTTTTATATATTTTTTAGGTATATTTTTTGTACACACATTTTTTGGTACACATTTAATTTCACAAGTGAATATATTTGTTTTCTTTCTCTTTCTCACAATTTGCGTGTCTGTTGCACACTCACCTAAGAATTGATATTACTCTATCCCAATCATCATCTATATTATTTTATTTCAAATCATCATCTTTATGCACTTTCTAGGCTCATACAAAGTAGCTTTAATTGGATGTACACAACCAGAATAGTAGTTTTCTTATGCTATAAGTGACCTCTATCTTATAAATAAAGTAGTGATCAGTGAAGTCATCTGATCAGGTCGTATTAATAAACTGTATTAATAAACTGTGATTTTATACTTTAAACCCAGTGTGGGTTATTAAAAAGGATATATTTTATCCATTTTATTCATTCCTCTGTTATAATTTTGAATTTTATCGATTCATCCAAATTGGGGATATTGTTTTTTAAACTTATTGGATTCATCTAATTGGTGACATCGTTCTATGTCATCTGTATATTAAGGTACCTGTAGTTTACTTTAGCCTTCATCGGCGCTCCTATAATTCTTTGTACTGTTAAACTCCCAAGGACCTATTAGGGGGTCCTTTATAGTGCAGCAGGTAAACAGATCTAGGCGCTGTTCTGAACTCCACATCTACGGTAAAGCCATTTGCCTGCCTTTTTTTTTCTCTAACACCTGAGACCTCATATCTTTGAGCCCTTATAACTTGTGTGCAATATTTTTTTATTTGATGACTGTGACTATACTTTATGTATATTTGATGTGTTTTGTGCAACTTTTTTGTTTTTGTGAAACAGTTAACCAGAGCTCTGAAGCCACGGTAATCATTCTAGTGTAAATTGTGATTGCATTTACTTTCAACATGTAATACCCGTGATAAACCCCTTATCGGTCGCACACAAACAATTGTGCTTCGCTTTTAATCTGGCCCTATAACTATTAAATTGTAATACTAGTGCAAGTTAGCGCGTATATATGTGATATCCAATGAAAGCATAGGTTGCACTCAAGCGAAGTCGGCCAAGCGAATCCCTTCTCTGTAAACGCACTTTACCATGGACTTGTACTATCCATGCATGCTGTAATGTTAGCGCAGTCCAGCACAATCACGCATCACAGCCCACACTATTATTAACAAGTCACTTGTAATCTGACCCTTTGCAGTAGAGGGCAGCAGTGATGGATGTGCCTGTCATACTGCCTCCCATGCAAGTCTGTCATTGAGTGCCTGATGATATAAACCTCTTTGCTCAGATGAGATGATATAAAATAATCATCCAGCACTGCAAGATCCCTAGTGAAATTCTAAAAAGGCTTTGCCAAGGGGAGTTCCCTGCATTTCTGTATGTGAAGGAGAGACAAGCCCAGTGCAATAAAGCACTACATGACGTAACAATGCTGCTGCATTTACACTTTGTATTTTTTATTACTTTACCCCTAAAGTTTTATTACTTTTAAACTTTGAACTTTCTATTTTGTATTTTCTTTTTTATACAGCACTGTATTTAGGATTGTGATTTTACAAATTGTGATTATGCTTTCAGTTTCTGTGTAACTTTAACAAGTTAGGATCATACTTTACATTGCACCTTGTATTTCTTCTATTTAAAATAAAACTGAAAAACTGACAGCTTCGGTGTCCCAGAGAGATTCATTACTTTCTATAGGCCCGATAATCAAAAATTTGCTAGTTTAGAGAGAAATTATAGTGCAATCTTCACAGGGGCTGAACTCACTGAATTCTATACGAAAAAGGGCAGAACCTAAAAGTGACATAGAGACGAGAGATGCCTTCCATAGAAAGGAATGAGGCTCTCTGGGATACAGAATTTCCCAGGGAAAGAAGGAGAACACCTGGGGCTGATAAAATGTTTTCACTACAATTTAACTTGTTTTTGCCACTAGTTTAATATATATTACTTTTCTATCAGTTAAATAAGTTTATTGTGAATGTTGAGCAAAATTCACCTGCATCCCCTGACGAGACGCTTCAGTGAGACCAGCTTGTGCAAAATGCTTACAGCATTAAACAATAACTGTGAGACAGCTTCAGACATACCCTGAGAACTCCACTGTTCAGCCCAGGGAACTCCACTGTCCCTCCGACTTTCTGAAGCTCTGTTTTATTTTACAATAATGCAAATACAAACTGCAATTTAATTTGTAAAATATATATAGAAATAAACAAGGTATGATCCTAATTTGTGAAAGCAACACAGAAACATTCAAAAACATCACTGCTGATCTAAATGCATTAAAATATAAAATAGAAAGTACAAAGCTTAAATGCAATAATACTGAAATAACCTATTATGAAGTATAAAGTAATATAAAATAAAAAGCAAAAAGTTTAAGTGTAACAAAACTTTCATGTCACACAATGCTATATTGCACTGGGCTTGCAGGGCATTTGCTAGGATTTTTGGCTACACAAGCAAAGACACATTTTGCCACCCCTCCCCAAAGAAAATACATACCATGTATAGTGATGATAATGAACATTTATACACTAATAAACACAACACTCTGCAGTATATGACAATGCACGGCATACACTAATACACATGCTGCACAGTATCTTGCAGTATATGACGGATTGTCAGTGCTTCTATTAATGTCCATCAGCCCCACTAATACCTGTTAGGCTGTGCTGTCACTGGTTACACCAACTTTTATAAAGTTTTGCAGAGAGGGCAGGGGATTAGCAGTGAGATATTTCAGCCACATGTTTCCAGCTGTTCTGGCTTATCTGCACTCTTTGCCTCCCTATATTTTAGGGTAGTCCTCTCCCATTCTAGCTGTTATGCCACCACATAAATAAATAAAGTCCAAGTTAGGCAGCAAAAAAATTAAATATACTAAAAAAAATGCCATGCACCAAATTTGGGCCCTACCCCTGCAGGGGCACCCAGGTGGTCGCCTAGTCTGCCTCTATTGTTGCACTGGCCCAGGGCTTTTCTCTCCTTCACATACAGAAATGCAGAGACCTGTCTATAGTCTTTTAAGAGATCGCACAGTGCTGGATGGTTTCCGCCCTTTTTCTTTTTTTAACATTCAGTAAGCTTAGCCCCTGTGAAGTCTGCACTACAGTTTATCCCCAAGCAGAAGAACCTTTTATCATCAAGCCCTTAGTGACTCCATCCAGTGTGCTGTAACCCTAGCAACCACACATGGGCATTTGCAAACAGGTCTGGCAGTCTCTTTCTGTGCCATTAAAACTCACTGTGCATGCCATAGGTTGCCAAGTAGACCAATGGGATAATAGCTCATATTTCAAGTCTGCTGATATCTACCGTCAATACTAACATCAGTGTGTTTGTTTTTTTAACCATTTTATTCATGCACAATTGACACTTGGGATATGATCATAGCTGTAATATCCTATTTAAACAGTGTGTAGGTTTCTAGTTCTGTACTTCCATTAAATGCTTTACTATAAAATTGTGCCAGACATCTGTAAAATAGATGGAAACTCTGTTTTCTTAAGTTACCAAAATACTAACTAGTTAAGTAATAATGGGTTCAGAAAAGAAACTATTAACCCCTTGATTGCTACAGAAGGCTGCCATACATTGCAAGATAATGAGATGAAATTCTGTTTGGCAGTCAGGGGTTAAAGAGTTGGACTTTGCATCTAATGTTTTGATATGTAAATGTCCTGCTCATATAGAAACAGCTTTCTCAGTTACAATAATAAAAAAAATGGCTGGCCATAGAGCCTGCGAAATTCCCCAGCTGCTCTTGTCTTTTGTTTTTTTTCTCAACAGTCGCTTAAATTGTAAATTGCCAGAGATTAATAATTAATCCTAAATTCTGGAGCTGTTTGAGTTGGTAAATAAAATGCTACAATAACACAGAACTGCCTTTTGTTTTCACACACCACGCTGTGCAATAGGTGCACAATCTTCTGCTATAGGTAATAGGTGGTATTATTATTTTGTATTGCAGTAGTGTCCCTTAGTGTGTTTAAAATGATGCTAATTTAGGGGTGTGCAAAATTAATGTTCTTAAAGGGACATTCCAGACAAAATTGGAATCCACATGGGTGCATTTCAGTTTTGAATAGAAGCATTTTTGTAATAAACATGCATTAGCAAAAATGCTTCTAATAAAAGCTATAGCTCTTTCAAATCTGTATTTAAGTATGCCCCGTGCACCAGCATTTTACACACAGCACTTGCTCAGAGAGCCTAAGGTGCTTGTACCATGGTAATGATTATCGGCTAGATTTAGAGTTCTGCGGCCAAAGGGGTGCGTTAGCTACGCATGCTTTTTTTTCTCCCGCACCTTTTAAATACTGCTGGTATTTAGAGTTCACAGAAGGGCTGCGTTAGGCTCCAAAAAAGGAGCATAGAGCATATTTACTGCAACTGCAACTCTCGATACCAGCGGTGCTTATGGACGCGGCCAGCTTGAAAAACGTGCTCGTGCACGATTGCCCCATAGGAAACAATGGGACAGTTTGAGCTGAAAAAAAAACAAACACCTGCAAAAAAGCAGCGTTCAGCTCCTAACGCAGCCTCATTGTTTCCTATGGGGAAAAACTTCCTAAGTCTGCACCTAACACCCTAACATGAACCCCGAGTCTAAACACCCCTAACCTTACACTTATTAACCCCTAATATGCCGACCCCGCTATCGCTGACCCCTGCATATTATTATTAACCCCTAATCTGCCGCTCCGTACACCGCCGCAACATACGTTATCCCTATGTACCCCTAATCTGCTGCCCCTAACACCGCCGACCCCTATATTATATTTATTAACCCCTAATCTGCCCCCCACAACGTTGCCGCCAGCTACTTACAATAATTAACCCCTAATCTGCAGACCGGATCTCGCCGCTAATCTAATAAATCGATTATCCCCCAAAAGCTAATTCTAACCCTAACACCCCCTAAGTTAAATATAATTTAAATCTAACGAAATAAATTAACTCTTATTAAATAAATTATTCCTATTTAAAACTAAATACTTACCTGTAAAATAAATCCTAATATAGCTACAATATAAATTATAATTATATTGTAGCTATTTTAGGATTAATATTTATTTTACAGGCAACTTTGTAATTATTTTAAACAGGTACAATAGCTATTAAATAGTTAATAACTATTTAATAGCTACCTAGTTAAAATAATTACAAAATTACCTGTAAAATAAATCCTAACCTAAATTACAATTAAACCTAACACTATACTATCAATAAATTAATTAAATACAATACCTACAAATAACTACAATTAAATAAACTAACTAAAGTATAAAAAATAAAAAAGAACTAAGTTACAAAAAATAAAAAAATATTTACAAACATTAGAAAAATATTACAACAATTTTAAACTAATTACACCTACTCTAAGCCCCCTAATAAAATAACCCACATACCAGTAATCTAACCCGAACCCCCCTTAAATAAACCTAACACTAAGGCCCTGAAGATCTTCCTACCTTATCTTCACCATGCCAGGTTCACCGATCCGTCCTCCGAAGTCTTGATCCAAGCCTCCGAAGTCTTCATCCAAGCCCAAGCTGGGGCTGGCGATCCATAATCCGGCTGACGTCTTCTATCAAGCAGCGGCTGAAGAGGTCCAGAAGAGGCTCCAAAGTCTTCATCCTATCCGGGAAGAAGAGGAGATCCGGACCGGCAACCATCTTGATCCAAGCGGCATCTTCTATCTTCATCCGATGACGAACGGCTCCATCTTGAAGACCTCCAGCGCGGATCCATCCTCTTCTTCCGACGTCCAACTGAAGAATGAAGGTTCCTTTACGGGACGTCATCCAAGATGGCGTCCCTCGAATTCCGATTGGCTGATGGAATCAGCCAATCAGATTCAAGTTCAATCCGATTGGCTGATTGGATCAGCCAATCAGATTGAGCTTGCATTCTATTAGCTGATCGGAACAGCCAATAGAATGCGAGCTCAATCTGATTGGCTGATCCAATCAGCCAATCGGATTGAACTTGAATCTGATTGGCTGATTCCATCAGCCAATCAGAATTTTCCTACCTTAATTCCAATTGGCTGATAGAATCCTATCAGCCAATCGGAATTCGAGGGACGCCATCTTGGATGACGTCCCTTAAAGGAACCTTCATTCTTCAGTTGGACGTCGGAAGAAGAGGATGGATCCGCGCTGGAGGTCTTCAAGATGGAGTCGTTCATCATCGGATGAAGATAGAAGATGCCGCTTGGATCAAGATGGTTGCCGGTCCGGATCTCCTCTTCTTCCCGGATAGGATGAAGACTTTGGAGCCTCTTCTGGACCTCTTCAGCCGCTGCTTGATAGAAGACTTCAGCCGGATTATGGATCGCCAGCCCCAGCTTGGGCTTGGATGAAGACTTCGGAGGCTTGGATGAAGACTTCGGAGGACGGATCGGTGAACCTGGCATGGTGAAGATAAGGTAGGAAGATCTTCAGGGGTTTAGTGTTAGGTTTATTTAAGGGGGGTTTGGGTTAGATTAGGGGTATGTGGGTGGTGGGTTGTAATGTTGGGGGGGGTATTGTATGTTTTTTTACAGGCAAAAGAGCTGAATTATTTGGGGCATGCCCCGCAAATGGCCCTTTTCAGGGCTGGTAAGGTAAAAGAGCTTTGAACTTTTTTAATTTAGAATAGGGTAGGTCTTTTTATTTTGGGGGTCTTTGTTATTTTATTAGGGGGCTTAGAGTAGGTGTAATTAGTTTAAAATTGTTGTAATATTTTTCTAATGTTTGTAAATATTTTTTTTATTTTTTGTAACTTAGTTCTTTTTTATTTTTTGTACTTTAGTTAGTTTATTTAATTGTAGTTATTTGAAGGTATTGTATAGTGTAGTGTTAGGTTTAATTGTAGATAATTGTAGGCATTTTATTTAATTAATTTATTGATAGTGTAGTGTTAGGTTTAATTGTAACAGGTTAGGATTTATTTTACAGGTAATTTTGTAATTATTTTAACTATTTTAGCTATTAAATAGTTCTTAACTATTTAATAGCTATTGTACCTGGTTAAAATAATTACAAAGTTGCCTGTAAAATAAATATTAATCCTAAAATAGCTACAATATAATTATAATTTATATTGTAGCTATATTAGGGTTTATTTTACAGGTAAGTATTTAGCTTTAAATAGGAATAATTTATTTAATAAGAGTTAATTTATTTCGTTAGATTTCAATTATATTTAACTTAGGGGGGTGTTAGTGTTAGGGTTAGACTTAGCTTTAGGGGTTAATACATTTATTACAGTAGCGGTGTGGTCCGGTCGGCAGATTAGGGGTTAATAATTGTAGGTAGGTGGAGGCGACGTTGGGGGCGGCAGATTAGGGGTTAATAAATATAATATAGGGGTCGGCTGTGTTAGGGGCAGCAGATTAGGGGTACATAGGTATAATGTAGGTTGCAGCGGTGTACGGAGCGGCAGATTAGGGGTTAAAAAAAATATGCAGGTGTCAGCGATAGCGGGGGCGGCAGATTAGGGTTTAATAAATATTATGTAGGGGTCGGCGGTATTAGGGGCAGCAGATTAGGGGTACATAGGGATAACGTAGGTGGCGGCGGTGTACGGAGCGGCAGATTAGGGGTTAAAATTTTTTAATAGAGTGGCGGCGATGTGGGGGGACCTCGGTTTAGGGGTAAATAGGTAGTTTATGGGTGTTAGTGTACTTTAGAGCACAGTAGTTAAGAGCTTTATAAACCTGCGTTAGCCCAGAAAGCTCTTAACTACTGACTCTTTTCTGAGGCTGGAGTTTTGTCGTTAGAATTCTAATGCTCACTTCAGCCACAACTCTAAATACCGGCGTTAGGAAGATCCCATTGAAAAGATAGGATACGCAATTGGCGTAAGGGGATCTGCGGTATGGAAAAGTCGCGGCTGCTACCGCCAAACTCTAAATCTAGGCCTTTATTTCTTAACTGCTGACTTAGTACAAGCCCCACTGGTGCTCTGAGCAGCTGCAGTATTTAAAATGCTGGTGCACTGAAAATCTAGTTATGCTTCACATGCACAGAAAAATGTTAACACTAAAATAATGATAACTTTTGTTAGAAACATGTTTGCCAGTACATGTATATTGCAAATGTCTTTCTATTCAAAGATGTAATTAATCTACGTGCATTAAATTTTGGTTGGAATGTCCTTTTAATTTAGCTACTCTTGGGTGCTTTTAAAGGGACAGTAAACTTAAAAATAATCTTATCTAATTTTGCACATAGTGCAGCATTATGTAACATTATGATAGCGTCAGCTTTAAAAATCAAACGATTTGAGAGATTTTAGCTCTAAACGTTGCACTTACCTAGTCTCCTCTCCAGGCTCTTCTGATCAGGTCTACTTTTTGAAAAGCAGTTCGCGGGCACGCTGTCTAATCACAGCGCGCCTGATCGCACTATTGAGCTAAATGTAGCTTGCTCCCACTCTGGTCTGGTAGTGGGAGCGAGCTATATTTAGTTCAATAGCGATTAGACAGTGCGACCGCAAACCGCTTTTTCAAAAAGCAGACCTGATCAGAAGAGCCTGGAGAGGAGACCAGATAAGTGCAACTTTGAGAGAGAAAATCTCTCAAATCGTTTGAATTTAACATAATGTTACATAATTCTGAACTATTTGCAGAATTATATATTATTTTTTAAATTTACTGTCACTTTAAACAGAGCAATAAAATGCTCTAATGTGCTAGAATTTCAGAGAACCCACACAGTGGCGCACAACCAATAGCACAGGGTATCTGGTATTATAAGTGGATGGTTAAATATTTTAAAACTACCATCTAAACGTGGCTTATATTGCCTTATACTTCTAATGAATAACTCAGAGAGTGCTATTGGCGCGCTCCTTGTGCTCGTATTACAAGTGGTGAGTGTTGCAATCCAAAATACTGCTGCTCAATGTAGTGCTTTTTAAGGACCTGAAGTAAACCTATAACACATTACTATATGAAGAATTCCATTACTCGTAAAGCATCTGCTTAGCGCTTGAGTGACATCTGACATGAATGCTACTGTTTGTGCCCATAGAAATGTATTATGTAAATTATTTAGCACACCCATGCTATCCAATATGCAGATCTTAGTGTACCATAGAGCAGTCCTCAAGTTCCCCCCAACAGGTCAGGTTTTCCTTATAGCTCAACTAGAGCACAGGTGAAATAATCAGCTGATCAGTAACCATGGTTACTAACCTGCTCTCAACAACCAGCTCATTATTTTGCTTGTGCTCTAGTTCAGTTATACTTATGGTGGCCATATTGCCGCTTTAAAACAGGACACATATGAAAAATACAGGGCTGTTTAAAGAAATATTTTGAATAATGTTCCATTATAAGAACCCTAAATCTGGATTATTAGGGAAGAACCTAAGTGGGGTTTAAGATAGCACTCCTTCCTATAAATTTCGTAATAAAAATTAATACTTTATTAGTAAATATGTTAAAAAGGAGAACAAGATCTCCTAAGTTACCAACTAAACCAACCAAATGAAATGTATAGTCACCCCCCTGTTTCCTGGCCGACAACAGGATACCTCAGCTTCAGGTGACAGGAATAACTAACATCAAAGAACAGTTAAAAAGTGCAAAACTATGCACTATGTAGCACAAATACGTTTTGGCTGTCTAAGCAGCCTTTCTCAATGTGAAATTCACAAACCGAGGCCCGGGTGCTACCCCTTTATATACACCAACCCAAGGCATGAATTTTCCAATAGTGTGGAGGACAAGGTTGCACACCCTCAAATTAACTACTCATGTATTGTTGATGTCATAGAGTGGGCGTGTATCTCTGCTGTATTCCGATTGGGTATAGGATTGTGTGTTATAAGTAATGTGTATATTCCAAAGTGTATACTGACAGACTCTACTAGATTAATTGGTTGCTAATGTCGAGGACAGCTAACTTAAAACCCATCATAGTATTCAGATGTAACCGCTTGCAATAAACACATTACATTGCAATCACAGTCCAAATCCCAGTATCCTGCACTAGACCTATATTCGGATACACATATCCTCTTAAAAACATCCACATGTCAGTGATACAGTATAAGGTACCTACGCATTCATATATGTAATAGATGAGTCTGATCAAACATCAAAGTAAAATTATATTACTTATGTTTTACGCCGTAACTACTCTCAATATTGCATAACTTCCAAGGACGTGTCATAGGGCTATGCAATGATTGGTTGCCCGGAAGAACCAGTCATGATCGTTATCCTTGCTGTCAAATTGTCAACTTATAGGTTTAATAAGCTATATGTCTCGTTTTAGCATGTTATACAACCAAATAAGTAAAAAAAAGTATATAGACATATTGCCTAAACATGGCAACTGTTAACTATATGTCAGACTACAGCTGTGTTATACAGTCATCACATTAGGACAATCTGACTGAGCATAATAAATGTATTCTGTTTGCTCACTGGGTCGTATGAGTAAAATGAACCAGAGCCTTACCAATACTATATACAGGGAGTGCAGAATTATTAGGCAAATGAGTATTTTGACCACATCATCCTCTTTATGCATGTTGTCTTACTCCAAGCTGTATAGGCTCGAAAGCCTACTACCAATTAAGCATATTAGGTGACGTGCATCTCTGTAATGAGAAGGGGTGTGGTCTAATGACATCAACACCCTATATCAGGTGTGCATAATTATTAGGCAACTTCCTTTCCTTTGGCAAAATGGGTCAAAAGAAGGACTTGACAGGCTCAGAAAAGTCAAAAATAGTGAGATATCTTGCAGAGGGATGCAGCACTCTTAAAATTGCAAAGCTTCTGAAGCGTGATCATCGAACAATCAAGCGTTTCATTCAAAATAGTCAACAGGGTCACAAGAAGCGTGTGGAAAAACCAAGGCGCAAAATAACTGCCCATGAACTGAGAAAAGTCAAGCGTGCAGCTGCCAAGATGCCACTTGCCACCAGTTTGGCCATATTTCAGAGCTGCAACATCACTGGAGTGCCCAAAAGCACAAGGTGTGCAATACTCAGAGACATGGCCAAGGTAAGAAAGGCTGAAAGACGACCACCACTGAACAAGACACACAAGCTGAAACGTCAAGACTGGGCCAAGAAATATCTCAAGACTGATTTTTCTAAGGTTTTATGGACTGATGAAATGAGAGTGAGTCTTGATGGGCCAGATGGATGGGCCCGTGGCTGGATTGGTAAAGGGCAGAGAGCTCCAGTCCGACTCAGACGCCAGCAAGGTGGAGGTGGAGTACTGGTTTGGGCTGGTATCATCAAAGATGAGCTTGTGGGGCCTTTTCGGGTTGAGGATGGAGTCAAGCTCAACTCCCAGTCCTACTGCCAGTTTCTGGTAGACACCTTCTTCAAGCAGTGGTACAGGAAGAAGTCTGCATCCTTCAAGAAAAACATGATTTTCATGCAGGACAATGCTCCATCACACGCATCCAAGTACTCCACAGCGTGGCTGTCAAGAAAGGGTATAAAAGAAGAAAATCTAATGACATGGCCTCCTTGTTCACCTGATCTGAACCCCATTGAGAACCTGTGGTCAATCATCAAATGTGAGATTTACAAGTAGGGAAAACAGTACACCTCTCTGAACAGTGTCTGGGAGGCTGTGGTTGCTGCTGCATGCAATGTTGATGGTGAACAGATCAAAACACTGACAGAATCCATGGATGGCAGGCTTTTGAGTGTCCTTGCAAAGAAAGGTGGCTATATTGGTCACTGATTTGTTTTTGTTTTGTTTTTGAATGTCAGAAATGTATATTTGTGAATGTTGAGATGTAATATTGGTTTCACTGGTAAAAATAAATAATTGAAATGGGTATATATTTGTTTTTTGTTAAGTTGCCTAATAATTATGCACAGTAATAGTCACCTGCACACACAGATATCCCCCTAAAATAGATATAACTAAAAACAAACTAAAAACTACTTCCAAAACTATTCAGCTTTGATATTAAAGAGTTTTTTGGGTTCATTGTGAACATGGTTGTTGTTCAATAATAAAATTAATCCTCAAAAATACAACTTGCCTAATAATTCTGCACTCCCTGTACATCTATAGATTATCTCTAAACTAGGCACGGAGTTTAAGCAATTCACTGTATGGCATCTACATATTGATAAATGTTAATCAATGAGTCTGGTTAAACACTAAGGTGCTAAGGTTACACTTGTAATATACGCCGTTAGCACTAACAATGTTACGTAGTTTCTATGGGTGTGTTGAAGGGCCATGCAGTGATTGGTTGCCAGGAAGAGCCAGTCATATTTGTTTACCATGATTTTAGACTGTTAACTTAATGGTTTAGTTAGCAATATTACACGTATTGACTTATTATACGATCACAGTTGTTTTAACATTTTGTCTGAATGTAATACATGTTAACTATATATCAAATGATAATTATGTTATAAGGTCTGGTGTGTGTGTGTGAGAAATGTATTCACACTATAATGGATGGAACCCTTTGTGAGGGCTGAGTTCCTATGGTTGGCTACAGAGGTTATTGTGATAGTAAGACAATTGGGGAGAAGAATGTAAAAGATATGATACAATTTATTACAAACACAAATTTAATCTATAAACATGGATCCATGGTAAAAAAAAAAATATATGCATAAAAACAATTTAAAAATAATAATACGTAAAATTCCAAGGGGAATATATCCCTCCAAGGACAAAATGTCCCCAGGGTGGTATACAGAGAATGGTAGATGTTATTGGACTAGACTACCCTCTACTCCATATGGTAATATAATAACTGGTTAAACAGATAGGTGGAATAGTGTCCACCGATATGGAAAATACAATCTTATGCAGATAAGGATGCAGCTGAACAATATATCATATGTGAACAATATATCATATGTGAAGAGAAACGCAAGGAAGAGACAAAAGTGATAAAAAATGTGATCAAAATGAACTAGTGTGGGGGGCGGAGCGACGAGCTGAACCGGCAGGACGCATCTTGGAGGAGCTCCTGTTCTACATACAACATATTTGAGCCTTTTTTAGGTTCCTAAGGGATATTTCAGATCCTTTGGTGATTATAACTTTACAAGATCGCTGTGGAGTATGAGCCTATCTAAGTTGGTTCTTTAGCCTATGCTGTTTAGCCAAACTAAGCGACACTGTCTGACAGGCTGCGGTGTTTTAAGCTACCGCACATTTCCCCCCCAGGCGACTGGGTTACAAGTAGTCCTACTTGACTACACATTATGGATGTCGATACAAGGGGAACAGAAGATATTATTTCTGAGATTCTCAACGAACACTTTGCTGGACTGCGTTACCTAATTGCGCAGAGTTTTGCAAGTTGCTCGTCCCCACGTGACAACCAAGATGGCGACCGAGAACTCAAGGCTTCTGCTGAAAGAGATGTGGAGTCTCTAATTTAATTGGTCTCAGAAGAGGCTGCACCACTCTACTCTGATTATGATGGCACACGTGAATTTGGGAGCAGGGATACGGAGGAATGTAGTGTTGCTCCCCAGCACATGGGGAAGATTGTTCAGAGCCCCCAGCGGTGGGATATGCCTAACCTGGGGAATATCGGCAGTGACTTTACAATGCAGCGGAGTCCCCTGCAGCTTGATGTGGGTGGCTCAGACTCACGGAGACCCGCACTTCTCATGGAGGGAGCTGTGTTTACCTTTGGCTTCCCTGGGAGGCGGCCTGCTGGTGCGCGTATCCCAACCCTTCATAACGGCCCTGTGGACACATCCACTCTTTGCTGGTTCACACTAGTTGAGCCGGGTACAGCTCTGAGACACCTGATTTTTGTTGCGGCATCACCTGGAAAGGGGTTATCTAGGGTCGAGATCCTTGGCCTCCTGCACCCTTACCCCCACATGCTCAGAATCATACCGGTAAGACTTTTCTTTCCCCCAAGCAGAACGGGCATCGGCTAGAAAGTTTAACTTTTTTCCTGAACAAAGCGGTTTACTAAATCCTTCAACTGCCCGCTAAGAATCACTTATTCATTTTGTTTTCTTTTCCCCATCTCCTCCGAGAGTCTTATCTGGACTATCTATGTAGACTTTATGTCTGATGTACAAGGTCCTCTCTGTAATATATATCTAAGTCTTGCTTCACAAATGTTATTATTTTTATTAAGTGCTGTTCAGATTGACTTTATTATACTGTAATAGTGTAATGGACTTTAGTGTCATCTGATTTTAAGGCTCAAACTCGCAGGGCTGGAATCACTTTTGTCCTCTTGGTTTAATGTGATATTTCCCTAATGATTTCTGCATTCTATTTACTTTTCCCTGACTATATTATGGTGTGAGTTGACCAGATGCATGGAAGATTCATGTACTTATGTGGTTTTATGCCTTCATATAATATGTTATCCATACATACCTCAGATGCTTATATAAGCTGAGAATTTTAATCCACTTTACTAAGGGTCCAAGAGAGACCACTTTTATCATTTTATTCCCTCTAGATAACATTTTAGGATGCATGAGCCCAAAAGTGGCTTACCATATCAGGAGAGGGAGTTACAATAAAAATATAAAATGAGGTTTTTGTTTAGCCTGTTAAGTATACATGTAGAGATATCACTTTGGGTTTCCTTAGGAGAAATTTTTATCTACATGAGTCTATATTTGTTACTTGTCTATTCTAATGTAATATTATAATCTAAGAGATTGTTTTGTTCTTTAATGTTTATTGTAGCATCTTTATTTGACGATGTTTTGTCTATGACCTCAATAAAAATTTATAATAAATTTTTTTTAAAAAAAAATGAACTAGTGTGTACACAATCTAGTGTAAAAAAAGTGATCTCAAAAAATGATTGCACAAAAAAGGTAATGTAAAAAATGTGTTACAGATCACATAGCGAATGATGTGTGGTGGAAAAAATATATTTATCAAAAGGGAGCAAAAAGTGAAAAAAAAGTGAACAATGTAAAAAGTTAAGGTCAGCGAACAATTACATAAACGTGAACAGTATATTTTCATAAAATGTCACAAATATAAAAAATATATGATACAAAGTAGAATCAAATCAATGTCCATAAAAATCAGATAATGATGACGTTATGGCGATCCTGATAAAAAAGTGTATCCAAAAGTTATAATGGAGGTAAGTGATTCCAATAAAACGTTTCTTATCCTCCAATGAATCCTAATAATCCAATAGAAAACAGTTCCAAAGCCTCATTATCAAGGCAAAGATAAAAACAAAAATAACAATATAAAAAAGAGCAATATAAAAAAGCTGGGAAATCCTCAAAACCTAAGGGTAGAGAAAAATAACAGTATAATAATGTTAAAGTGTAGATAAATCAAGAAATATAGCTCACCATATAGTTGTCAACGCGTTTCGTCCCACAGCTTGGGCCTTTCTCAAATTTTTATCTTTGCCTTGATATTGAGGCTTTGGAACTGTTTTCTATTGGATTATTAGGATTCATTGGAGGATAAGAAACGTTTTATTGGAATCACTTACCTCCATTATAACTTTTGGATACACTTTTTTTATCAGGATCGCCATAACGTCATCACTATCTGATTTTTATGGACATTGATTTGATTCTACTTTGTATCATATATTTTTTATATTTGTGACATTTATGAAAATATACTGTTCACGTTTATGTAATTGTTCACTGACCTTAACTTTTTACATTGTTCACTTTTTTTTCAATTTTTGCTCCCTTTTGATAAATATATTTTTTCCACCACACATAAATTCGCTATGTGATCTGTAACACATTTTTTACATTACCTTTTTTGTGCAATCATTTTTTGAGATCACTTTTTTTACACTAGATTGTGTACATGGAGATCATGGAGTAATCAAAGGGTTTATCCATATGTAACCAAGATACCGTGTATAAGCATTACCATAATATCACTCTATGTAGATATTGAACTTATAATAACATCTACATGTTTTACATCCTTAGTATCTAGTTGTGGATGTTACATGATAACAATAAAGTGATCTTGAGATTTTAAGATCAATCAATATCTTTAATGTGGTTTGTAAGGATGTAACTGCATATTTAAACAAAATCCAGGACATTCAGATTAATCAACACTCTTTACTTGTTACCTGTGATGTTGAGTCACTATACACAAGTATTAAGACTGAATGGGGATTTAAAGCAGTAGCGCACTATTTAGTAAAAGAAGTAAAACTAAATGTGGAAATTAAAGACTTCATTATTAGACTCTTGAAGTTTGTACTTACACAGAACTATTTTGTCTTTGATGACAAATTTTTCTTACAAATCTGTGGCACTGCTATGGGCACATCTTGTGCACCGACTTATGCTAACATATACCTTTTGGATACACTTTTTTAACATATAACATATACCTGGGCTTGTGGGAATAGATGGTAGTGTTTTTAATGACTCTTTAAAGAACTACACTCATTATATCTCCCACTGGTCCAGGTACATAAACGATATTCTGTTCGTATGGGAGGACTCTAGAGAATTGTTGGAAGAATTTGTGAGAACCTTAAACACAAATCCATTTGGACTATTCCTGACTTATAATTCAAGTTCAGACAAAGTTGAATTCTTAGACTTAACCATTTGCAAACAAGGTGATCAACTAACTACAGAAACATATAGAAAACCTACAGCGACGAACAATATATTACATGCTAGTAGTAATCACCATCCATCTACTGTTAAAGGTTTGCCTTATGGGGAATACCCAAGAATCAGAAGAAACTGTACTAATTTGGATTCATTCAGGAAGTCAGCCCTTGAATTAAGAGATAGATTACTAAAACGTAGCTATTCTAGAAAACTCTTGACCAGAGCCTACCAGAAAGCACTAGCCAAGGACAGGTCTGAACTGCTTAAACCTAAAGAGCAAGTGATGTCAGATTCTCACACTCTTAGATTCATATCTACGTTTAACTGCCAAAGTGAAAAATTCACTGCTATTGTCGATAAACATTGGCATGTTTTGAAAAATTACAAACACTTCTACCTGACAGACCTTTATTTACATTCAGACAGGCAAACAACCTAACTGATAACCTGACAACAAGTCACTTTGATAGGAATAGCAAGAAAAAGCCTATCTATCAAGGCTGCATACCATGTGGGCATTGAAAAACATACCAATTTATGTTTAAAAAGGAGGCCATCACTGATAGGTTTGACAGAAATTGGAAAATAAAAACCCATATCAATTGTCAGAGTAATAATGTAATATACTGCTTATTGTGTTCATGTGACATTCTTTATGTAGGTATGACCACACGTAAATTGAGTGTCAGGGTATCTGAACATTTAAGCAATATTCGTAATGCTCATAAAGACATTGAAAATGGGAAACAAGTGTGGCAAGGCATTTTCTTAAGTCTCATGCAGGAAAAACTATTTCTTTCAAATGTTGGGGCTTAGAACAAGTTAGATCAGGAATCAGGGGTGGTAACTGTGAAAAAATCCTATTACAAAAAGAAACTAATTGGATTTTTAAACTGAACACAGTTATGCCCAATGGGATGAATGAAGCAAACAACTATTGGGTCTTTATATAAAAACTATGTCACTTTCAGAATTATGTTATCACGTAGACAAATTTGTATCTTGAATTGGTGTAATTAGTACCAATACTTAAGTATCTTGTGGGTAGTATGAAATTCATATTGGATTTTCGGCTGATGATACACAATACATGATGTCAATCTATGTATATGGAATTAATTAACCAGCATAGATATTAGACTTTGATAATTGCTTCTATGTTGGTCAGTTACATCCTTACAAACCACATTAAAGATAGTGATTGATCTTAAAATCTCAAGATCACTTTATTGTTATCATGTAACATCCACAACTAGATACTAAGGATGTAAAACATGTAGATGTTATTATAAGTTCAATATCTACCTAGAGTGATATTATGGTAATGCGTATACACGGTATCTTGGTTACATATGGATAAACCCTTTGATTACCCCATGATCTGTAGTATTTTGAACTTATTCTCCCCATTAGTAAGCGCTGCCCATACACTACCCATATAGTCTTGAACTTTTATATCCACACTACTAACAATACGCAATAGGCATTGCATTTCAGTAGTGTTGTATTACTGATACAATAGATGATAAGGAGAAGGTACTTATCACCCATTAGATGTTATTAAGCAGGCAGCAATTATATTGATTTGTTTCAACTTAATGCCCTGGTTAGAACTTATCAATTGATATATATATGATTTTTAAGTATTCTACTCATTTTACTTGTACCACCCAGGGAGCAATTGCAATACATTTATTATGCTCAGTCAATAGTTCCAAATGTGATGACCTTTTAACATAATTATCATTTGATATATAGTTAACATGTATTACATTCAGACAAAATGATAAAACAACTGTGATCGTATAATAAGTCAATACGTGTAATATTGGCAACTAAACCATTAACAGTCTAAAATCACGGTAAACGAATATGACTGGCTCTTCCTGGCATCCAATCACTGCATAGCCCTTCAACACGCCCATAGAAACTATGTAACATTCTTAGTGGTAACGGCGTATATTACAAGTGTAACATTAGCACCTTAGTGTTTAACCAGACTCATTGATTAACATGTATCAACATTTAGATGCCATACAGTGAATTGCTTAAACTCAGTGCCTAGTTTAGAGATAATCTATTGATGTATATAGTATTTGTATGGTTCATTTTACTTGTACAACCCAGTGAGCAAGTAGAATTTATTATGCTCAGTCAGATTGTCCTAATGTGATGACTGTATAACACAGCTGTAGTCTGACATATAGTTAACAGTTGTCATGTTTAGGCAATATGTCTATACACTCTTTTGGTTGTATAACATGCTAAAACGAGACATATAGCTTATTAAACCTATAAGTTGACAATTTGACAACACGGATAACGATCATGACTGGTTCTTCCGGGCAACCAATCATTGCATAGCCCTATGACACGTCCTTGGAAGTTATGCAATATTGAGAGTAGTTGCGGCGTAAAACATAAGTAATATAATTTTACTTTGATGTTTGATCAGACTCATCTATTACATATATGAATACGTAGGTACCTTATACTGTATCACTGACATGTGGATGTTTTTAAGAGGATATGTGTATCCGAATATAGGTCTAGTGCAGGATACTGGGATTTGTACTGGGATTGCAATGTAATGTGCTTATTGCAAGCGGTTACGTCTGAATACTATGATGGGGTTTTAGTTAGCTGTCCTCGACATCAGCAACCTCTTAATCTAGTAGAGTCTGGCAGTATACGCTTTGGAATATACACATTACTTATAACACATGATCTGATAGCCAATCGGAATACAGCAGAGATACACGCCCACTCTATGACATCAACAATACATTAGTGGATAATTTGAGGGCATGTAACCTTGTCCTCCACACTATTGGATAATTCATGCCTTGGGTTGGTGTATATTAAGGGGTAGCACCCGGGCCTCGGTTTGTCACTTTCACATTGAGAAAGGCTGCTTAGACAACCGAAACGTGTTTGTGCTACATAGTGCATCCGTTTTGCACTTTTTAACTGTTCTTTGATGTTAGTCATCCCTGTCACCTGAAGTCGAGGTATCCTGTTATCGGCCAGGAAACAGGGGGGTGACTATACATTTCATTTGGTTGGTTTAGTTGGTAACTTAGGAGATCTTGTTCTCCTTTTTAACATATTTACTAAAAAAGTATTGATTTTTATTACGTATTTATAGGAAGGAGTGCTATCTTAACCCCCACTTAGGTTCTTCCCTAATAATCCAGATTTAATATTTACATATCGGGGCAGCACCGGAATTTAATACTCACATTACATTAATTCCTTTTCTAACCTAGACTAGTGCCAGTAATTCTATTTTATATTATAAGAACCCTGACTTATGTATTTTTCATATGTGTCCTGTTTTAAAGCTGCAATATGGCCACCTTAGTTATAATGAAAATCTGGCCTGTTAAGGGTATTTGAGGGCCGCGTTTGAGGAACACTGCCATAGACTATAGCTGGTCACTGTCAAGCCAGAACACAACTGGTGATTTGTGGCTATGTACAGTAAATATACTGCCTCTTATCCTACTACTGTGTACTAAATAATATGTTTAAAACTTGACTTTTTT
This sequence comes from Bombina bombina, assembly GCF_027579735.1. NCBI lineage: Eukaryota > Metazoa > Chordata > Amphibia > Anura > Bombinatoridae > Bombina > Bombina bombina. Next base: position 116,458,479 of record NC_069505.1, read on the forward strand.
TTTCTCAGCTTTACATTTCCTTCTTTTTTTAAGTCAACTCCTTGACTATTTCTAATGGTAAAAACATATTCTGGACAGTAGATTTGCATAATCAACAAATGCAAGATAACAAGATAATGCAATAGCACTTAGTCTGAACTCCAAATGAATAGTAGATTTTTATTCCGACAATTTTAAAAGTCATGTCTATTTCCACTCCCCCTGTACCATGTGACAGCCATCAGCCAATCACAAATGCATACACGTACCATGTGACAGCCATCAGCCAATCACAAATGCATATACGCTTATTGTGTGAATTCTTGCACATGCTCAGTAGGAACTGGTGACTCAAAAAGTTTAAATATAAAACGACTGTGCATTTTTTTTTAATGGAAGTAAATTGGAAAGATGTTTTAAATTGCATGTTCTATCTGAATAATGAAAGTTTAACTTTTGACTTGAGTTTCTAATATGTTAAGAGTCACCAGATGTAGGAAACAGCTCATGAATTAAGTAGTAAGTATCAGACACTGGAATGTCATGGAAGTTCATTCCTGGTATTTTATGGGTATTGCTGGCATATTAACAGAATAGGAACAACTAATTGTGGGTGAAAATACAGTAATTTGATACAGGTTTGTAAACAAAAGGAAGGGCATTATTGCTCCAGAGGACCAGTCTATAACAGGATTATGTAGTCATAACTGTGGTAAATCCAACATTCTAAGACATCAATTTGCAAATTCACTTTGTGCTGAGACATTAGAACAGCAGAAATAGCTTCTTCAATGGAAGGCGTTCTTTCTTATTTCCTTTCTCGTAGTCTTCTGTCAATTTGTATAAATAGTTTGATGGTAATTTCATCATAAAAAAAAGTTTTTTTTTTAAAGTTGCACGCTCTGTCTGAATCATGAAAGTTACATTTAGCCACCCATCAGCAAGCGCTACCCAGGTGCTGAATAAAAAATGGTCTGGCTCCTAAGCTTACATTGCTGCTTATTCAAAGAAAGATACCAAGAGAACAAAGAAAATGTGATAATAGTAGTAAATTAGAAAGTTGCTTAAAATTGCTGCACTATCTGAAGCATTAAAGAAAAAAAAAAAAATGGTTTTCATATAAAATTATATGTAAAAAATGACCTTCTAATTCTCTCCGCTGGAAGGGTCCTTTGGCTCCCACCATGACCGGAGAGTTTATTTTGATGGTAATATGCTGTGCACAATAACAAAATCTCTAAAACGGCAGGTTTCATTTTCATAAAGTATTTATTTTTTAGATATTCAAAGCAATAAGCTTTTAACTGTGTGTTAAACTAATTTAAAAGGGTTAAACACATAGTAAAAGAAAGTAGTTTGTTGAGCAATAAAATAGACTAACAAAAAAAAAAAAAGAGCATTTTATTTTTACGCCAGAATGCCCCTCTAAAGCAAAGGGACATGAAATACTATAAACATTTTATAAGGTTATGCCCCGCCTCCCTCTACTCATGGGTGCCGCCATGATGAAGTCTGTTTTTCACAACATTCCTGTGCTGACCTGTTTGCACATGTGCAGTAATTCTCCTTCAGATACCTGCAGTGTAACTTAGGTTTCAAAATGGCACTAAATGTATTTAGTGTCCTTTTAAATTACTATTCATTTTAAATCAGGAGTTATACCAAAATTCCCCAGTCTTTTATAATCGTTTATTTTTCAGTACACAATTATTTTCTAAACAAACATTTTTTTTTTTAAAGTAAATTAAGTAATGGTACAAATTGTGGTATATAATATAGTATTTTATTATTAGTAATAGTAAAGTTAAAAACACAGACAATTTACAGCACTGCTAGGTGCAGAAAATACAGGAGGGTCAATCCAATAAAAATCATCGCCCGCAAATGCTGGCGACGCCAATATTTGCGCGGGTTTGGTATCCTATATACGGCGTAACCTAGAAGTTACGCGCGTATATTTCTGTCATCGCCCGTAGTTTTTTGGGCCATAGGCAGGTATACCAAACCAGTGCAGTTTGGTATCCAATATACAGCGTAAGGACTTACGTGGCGAAAATGGAGAAATCTTACTCCATTTTCACCTCGCCACAAAAAGCAGCCGTAAGAAGCCTTACGCTGAATATTGGAGCCCCGTAACTCCCTAAACTGGCTGGTAAATAAACCTAACACCTAACGCATGCGCAATGTCTATCTCCCTGTCAACCGTGATCCCCCGCCGCAATCCCTAATAAAGTATTTAACCCCTAAACCGCCGCCATCTACATAAACTAACCCCCTACTGTGAGCCCCTAAAACCGCCACCATCTAACTGATCTATCCCCTAATGTACCAATCAGATTGAGCTTGCATTCTATTGGCTGATCGGAACAGCCAATAGAATGCGAGCTCAATCTGATTGGCTGATTGGTTCAGCCAATCGGATTGAACTTAAATTTGATTGGCTGATTCAATCAGCCAATCAGATTTTTCTACCTTAATTCCGATTGGCTGATAGAATCCTATCAGCCAATCGGAATTCGACGGACGCCATCTTGGATGACGTCATTTAAAGGTACCTCATTCGTCGTTCAGTCGTCGACCAGGATGGATGCTCCGCGTCGGTGGAGAGAAGATTCAAGATGCCGCTTGATGGAAGATGCTGGCGGATGGAAGAAGACTTTGCTGCCGCTTGGATAAAAACATCGCCGGGATGAAGATTTCTTCTTTACCGCTTGGATAGACATCCTCCGGATCGGATGAGGAGTTCGGCCCGGCGTGGTGAAGATAAGGTAGGGAGATCTTCAGGGGGGTAGTTGTTAGGTTTATTTAAGGGGGGTTTGGGTTAGATTAGGGGTATGTGGGTGGTGGGTTGTAATGTTGGGGGGTGGTATTGTGTTTTTTTTTCAGGCAAAAGAGCAGTTTTCTTTGGGGCATGCCCACACAAAAGGCCCTTTTAAGGGCTGGTAAGGTAAAAGAGCTTTGAACTTTTTTTAATTTAGAATAGGGTAGGGAATTTTTTTTTATTTAGGGGGGCTTTATTATTTTATTAGGGGGCTTAGAATAGGTGTAATTAGCTTAAAAATCTTGTAATCTTTTTTTTATTTTTTGTAATTTAGTGTTTGTTTTCTTTTGTAATTTAGTTTAGTTTATTTAATTGTATTTTTAGATAGATATTTGTAGTTTATTTAATTTATTGATAGTGTAGGTGTATTTGTAACTTAGGTTAGGATTTATTTTACAGGTAATTGGGTAATTATTTTAACTAGGTAGCTATTAAATAGTTCATAACTATTTAATAGCTATTATACCTAGTTAAAATAATTAACAATTTACCTGTAAAATAAATATAAACCCTAACATAGCTACAATGTAATTATTAATTACATTGTAGCCATCTTAGGGTTTATTTTATAGGTAAGTATTTAGATTTAAATAGGAATATTTTAATTAATAATATTAATATTAGATTTATTTTAATAAGAGTTTAGTTAGGATGTTAGGGTTATTATACTTAATATATATATAATATAATAACGATATTAACTATATTAACCCTAATATAATTAGGGTTAATATAGTTAATCTAGCTGGCGGCGGTGTAGGGGGATTAGATTAGGGGTTAATACATTTATTATAGGTGGCCGCGGTGTAGGGGGATGTAGATTGTAGGCAAAAGAGCAGTTTACTTTGTGACAAAGCCCCGCCAAAAGCCCTTTTAAGGGCTGGCAAAAGAGCTGAATTCTTTGGGGCATGCCCCGCAAAAAGCCCTTTTAAGGGCTGGCAAAAGAGCTGTTACTTTGGGTCAATGCCAAACAAAAAGCCCTTTTCAGGGCTATTTGTAGGGTTAGACTTAGGTTTAGTGGTAGGGATAGTTTAGTATTTTAGGGGTTAAATAATTTAATATAGATGGCGGCGGGGTAGGGGGATTAGATTAGGGGTTAATAATTTTAAAATAGATAGCGGTGGGGTAGGGGCTAACTTTAGGGGGTAGGTAAGGTAGATGGCGGCGGTGTTAGGGGCTCACTTTAGGGGGTTATAGATTTAATATAGCTGGCGGCGGCGGTGTTAGGGGCTCACTTTAGGGGGTTATAGATTTAATATAGCTGGCGGCGGTTTAGGGGTTAATAACTTTATTAGGTAGCGGCGGGCTCCGGGAGCGGCGGTTTAGGGGTTAATACATATTTTATTGTTAGGATAGTGAGGGGGGATAGCGGATAGAGGGTTAGACGTGTCGGGCTATGTTAGGGAGGCGTGTTAGACAGTGCGGGTGATTTAGACTTTAGTCAGGTTTTGTAGGCGCCGGCAGTTTCTAATGTGGCGTAAGTCACTGGCGACGCCAGAAATTTGTACTTGCGCAGATTTCTGGACATCGCTGGTTTATCCGACTTACGGCGCCGTATATGGGATAGCTCGAGTTGCGAGCTGAAACTGCGGGCGATGCGGGTTCCCTCGCTTGCGCCTCAAACTACGCCGTTTATCGGATCGCGCCCATAGTCCTTCAGCACCAAATAATGATCAAATGATGGGGGGGAAAAAAATTACAAAAATGTATTGATCTGATTAACCCTGGTATATTCTATACATACTGTACATTTTGGACTGCACAAATCATGTAAAGTATATATATTATTATATTCTTTATATAAAAAAAAATCCTTAAAGGGCCAGTGTTGTGCAAAATTACATAGAGGTTTCCTTGTTTTAAATACTGACCCTGGAACTCTGTGTTTAATATCTGAAAAGGGGTTAAAAACACAGGTAAAGCCCTGCTCTGGAGCCACAGAGAATTGCTGTAAAGAGCTGGGCACAGCCAGTGAACCAATAAGCTGAAGCAGCCCTGTGGCCCACACTAATCACTGGCTGTGTTCAGTTAGGGCGCTACAATTTTTAAGACCCTTGGACAGGACTTTTTTAATCTAACAAATTATAGAATTTAATGTTTGCATTACAATATCCCTTTAAAGGGGCAAGATAAGTAAAACTCATTAATTATCATCACAAACCACACTGAATAATATTGTGTTTGTTTTGCTACACACGTTTTACATCATCTATATATGAATGTTCTCAAATTCAAGTCAAATTTGTCTTGTGTTGGGCTAATTAGAGATTTTCCCTCAGATTGACTTTTTGTTAATTAAATGTCAGGAAATTAGTAACTGTTGTTAAATTACATTTTATTTAGAAAGCATTTCCTTAGAGGGATAGAAAAGTAAAAATTAAAACTTATATGATTCACATAGAGCATTTAAATTTATTACACATTTAAATTAATTTCTATTTTCAAATGTACTTTGTTCTCTTTGTATTCTTTGTTGAAAAAATATGTGTATATATCCTACACTACTGGGTGCTACTGGTGATTGATGGCTACCCACATTTGTCTCTAGTCATTGGATCACCATATGTTTTCAGCTAGCTCCCAGTCGTACTTTGTTGCTCTGGAGCTAAAGGTTTAATCACTTTGCTTACTTATAGTTATATACAGGCAATAGTGCAATAATGCTCTAACATATTAAAGTATTTTCTTTTAGCACTTTTATATCCCTTTAAAAAAATTGTTTTCTATTTTTACTTCTTATACCAGTAAAATATAGACAAAGAAAGGCACATTTGTAATGTATTTTCTTAAATAGCTATTCCTTCATAATCAACAGATTTTTACCTGATTTCTGTAGCTTTTATAGATTCAAAGCTTCTTGCTGATATGTGATTATTAGATTAGAGGTATATTGATAACTGAGTGACCCTTAAAGGGATACTAAACTCAATTTGTTTCTTTCATGATTCAGATAGAGAATGCAATTTTAAGCAACTTTTTTATTTACTCCTATTATCAATTTTTCTTTGTTCTCTTGCTATCTTTATTTAAAAAGGAGGAATGTAAAGTTTAGGAGCCGGCCTATTTTCCGTTTAGCGCCTGGGTTGCACTTGCTGATTGGTGGCTAAATGTAGCCATCAAATAAAGATACCAAGAAAACAAAGAAAAATTGATAATAGGAGTAAATTAGAAAGTTGCTTTAAAGGGAAGGTAAAGTTAACTCTAGCTCACAATCTAATAACACTTGTTCCCCTACATGAATATGAGTTTCATTCATCATTTTTTAAAATTCTAATTCCTCATTTTTTTTACGTTTAAACTCAAAAAAATTTGTTTGCCGAATTCAACCAATATTTTATTTTTATTTCTGATCATGTTTTCTTTGCAGCCTATTGAATTTCTGGCCGTTAGGCAGCCGTCAATCTACTTAATCCGCCTCCCGGATGCTCTGTGCATGCATTCAGATTTATTTGTCGGTCTAGCAATAAAAGTGCGCTCCCGTTTCGCAAATGACTATTTCTATTGTTATTGAAGTGCCATAATACGTAAGAGGATTGATTCAGACGGCACCAATCAAGACGGCTGGAATCCGGACTGCTACAATTCTCTCTAGTGCATCAATTTTGTCAACATATAATTGCAAGTAAGTTACGATGTTAATACAATTATAAAATTGTGATTATCGATTAATCGAATAGCTGCTTATAACAACATTATTCTCATAATATAAAGTACTTATAACTACGAAATAAGTTTTAAGCAGTAAATGGGATTTGACACATTGTTTCAAAGAGTGCAATTACGATTAACAATAATTACAGGGTTATTGCAGCTAAATAAAAATATTAGTCTGAGAATTTGCATATAAATTCTTCATTATGTATAATAATTATATAACATTTTCATATTGAAATTTAATATATTATGTACGTATTCAGAATTCTTGTATTTTTATATATACTCTGATTTTAAAAATTAGAACCAAAAAAGAAGAAATCTGAAGTTGTTGAACACTTTAATTGTAATTTTTCTTTCACTGTTATTGTGCATAAATAAAAATTGATAAGATAGATTAAACATTAATTAACAAAATCATATCGAATTGAAGTTTTTAAAGTATGTTTCTGAAAATTACATTTATTCTATTATTAATTATATTTTAATATATTTCATTAATTTATTTATACAATATTAAATATGCCCGGTAATTATAAGATTTCTAATACCATGTAAATTTTGGTTTAAATATACATATCTAATAATTGTCTAAGCGAAAAATTAACAGGCAGTATTACATTGTTATTATGCATTTAATGGTTTACAGTGCAAATGAATAAAAAAAAATTGGGAATATATTCTAACTAAATACTTAATTTATATTTAAACAAGTCATACAAAAATTAGTAATAAGAAAATGTAATATGAGGCTCAAATTTCTGTATACTTACAAGTATTTTCACAGATATAGACACGTAAACATCGGAACGGATTGAAGAATGCAGCTAGTCTCTGTCTCGAACAATATAGTAATGAATGAATATAGATATTCATTGAATACTATGTTGCCGAGAAGAATGACGCCTGCGCATTGGAAACAAGTAGAAAATTACTGCATGCGCATTGCTGAGAGTAGTTGATGCTATGCGCATGCACAGTTCGTTGGATCCTCGTGAACGCACTTTGGAGACACGTATAGAGCGGGTGGGACTCTATATGTCATTCTCTCTAAGATAAGGAAATGGCTGTTGGGAGGAGTCAGGAACGTAATGGTAGGGAAAAATAAAAGTTGTTTATAATATAAATATAAAATCCATTGGTGAAAAAAAGTTAGCAATTTAGTCATTTAAAATAGAACTAATTGAATAGTATACAGATCAGTAAAACTTTACCTTTACTTTAAATTGCTGCTCTGTCTGAATCATGAAAGAAAAAAAATTGAGTTTAGTGTCCCTTTAAGTTGCTGGAACCAACAGATACATTAAACAATAATACAGACAATGAAGTAGGTTAAAGACCTCTGTAAACACTCCGTTACATTTCTATGCAGTCTTCCAATAGATTAACAAATCAGAGTGTGAAAGTTATAAAAACAGATCACCTTGTTTGCTGCAATCATTTTTCAATGATCAAACTCCAGCAACCACATTTCCTATTGGGAAAAGAGTCAATCTGGAATGGAGGTTGGAGGTGACAGAGCATCCCACTGTCATTACGCTAAACAAAATCTACATTTTTGCAATCAGCAGAAAAGATAAGATAATAAACCACAAATTAGGAGCAGATATGTGACAAGGTTAGGCTTGTGAAGACTGTCATGTGCTCTTTCAGTTTTACAAGACTGCAATTTCCCAAATGTTGAGACTTAAATTACAGGAAAAGAGGGCAAAATAAAGTATATTGCAAAGTTGTTTTACTATGTATAATTAAGCATTTTGTATTACAATCTTAAAGTCTTTAATGTCCCTTTAATACTTTACATAATAATAAGTGACTACAGTATGCTATTAAGAGAGCCTTTAATGTGAATCATAATAAACATTATGTAGCATCATTTATAAAAAAATATACACATACATTTACACACATTTTATTATATATTTCATTGTAGTTAGTGACATTTTTGTGAAGTACCATAGGAATAAAAACAAATCTACTATAATTCACTAAAACATTACACAGATGTTCTGTATACTTAAAGTGGCATAAAGATATAATTATACAAATGATATAAAAATAGTGAAAAATGTGATAACAAAAAAGTCTGATTTTATTGAAAACATCTTCAAATTCAATAGCTAAACATTATCTCCATCCCTTTAATAACTGACACTCTCATGCCTAACATCAGCTGATGTATATGTGTGTGTATGTATATATATATAATATATATAAATATAAACACATAATAAAAGGAGGGAACTTATTTAAAATTAAAATGTTCTAATGAAACAGTTTATTTTATTTTCACACTAGACTCTCCCTTTAACTTGCATCTCTAGGTGGGCGCAATCATTACAAAATATTTTTACATAAATGTGATTTTGATACAATTTGTTTTTAAATGCTTGAAAAAAGGATGGCAAAAAGAAAACGATATTTACTAAAAGTTTGCAGGAATGTTTTCAGCACTTTGCAAAGAGACATTTTTTTCAATGCCAAAGTAATTATCATACTAAACAAATGTAACATTACAACTAATTCTCTTAATTCATCGTACAAAAATGTAACGTATTTGTCGTTTTAATTTACTGCTAAAGGATTAGTATTAATTCTTGCCTCACAAATATAAAAGCCTATTGGATATACATATAGTGCAGATGCATGTATGAAAAATAAATAAGCAATTTATTAAACAGTAATAATAAAAATATAGATGAATGTACTAAATATGTGATAAAAAATAATTCTTTGTGTCAAGATAAAACTATTTGCATACTGTTTTTTATATTAAAGGGACAGTTTCCCCCAAATTTTTATCCCCTTTAAATTGTTACCAATGATCCATTTTACCTGCTGGATTGTATTAAATGGTTTACACATAGCTCCCTTTACCCTTATTTTGGTATTTAAAATAGCTGATTTATCCTGTGGTATCCCCAGCTATACTGAAAGTTTCTGGTCTTACGTCTAAGCTATTGACAAGCAATGTAAACAAAGCCAGAAGTGGCAATTACACTCCCAGTGGGGTGCAGGATAGTTAAGTAAAAAAATGCTAATGTTCCATTGTCCTCTCTAAGTATTGGGCTTTGGTTTACAAACAAATATAAGATAAGGAAGCAAGTCTGTGTACACAGTGATAACATAATGAAATTACATTTTACCTGCAAGCTCAACCCATTCCAAAAGGTCATGGTTTAAAATCACAAAACAGAAATTTCATATACACAAATAAACCTGAAAATGCAATTTCTCATACATTTTATACTCAGCAGCTGGTATAACAAGTCATTGAAAATAACAATTACAGTATACTGTCCCTTTAATGTTAAGTGCCTATGGTTAAGTAAGTTAATAAGCAATATACTGAGTTTTACTAAAATTATATGCTTCCTATATTTAGTATTTTGTACAGAAAAATAGCACCTTTCATATGTTAATATGGCTTTCCATAAAACTGCCTTTGTAGCTGCTATGGGCATCAGAAGGGTTAAATAAGTATCCTGCAGATGGATTTTGGTTAAAAACACAGAACTATTTAAGTAAACATTGATACTATCAATTTAAGCACTGTGTGAAATCTGTAACCAGTAATGTTTGCTGTATAGGTTGATTGAAATTAATTATCACAGCGGATAATTATACGGCTGTTCTGACTAAAGGCACAAGAATAATGTTTTAAATAATTGTAAGCAAACTATGCTGTAATAAACTAATTATAATGTTCTTTGCTAAAAGTGGTACCATTTCATCCAGGTCATAAACAGTAAATGTAATTAATCTTAAGAGGATACAGCTGGAGATTGTTTTTGGGTTTTTTCCTTTTAAAGAAATATGTACATTGACAGAGAAACAAGTTTTTGACATATTCTAGAAGCTGACAAATTCCAGGGGTATTTTAATGAGATCAAGCACAGAATACAATGTATCAATTCTCATCTTCACCTTTGGTTATGTCATGTGTGTCACATATGTCTATTAAAGGGGCAACTACATTAAAATGCATTTAAAATCATAGATGTGTGAGTAGGATTGCCACCTCGGAAGTTATGAGTTACCCATGTTGCAGGGTGTGCCTCTCTGGACAACACATACATAGTGACCCTGGACAGCACTATTCAGGTTTTTCTCTACACACCCTGCAGCATGTGTAACTCATAACTGTCCAGGAAAACATGGCTGTTGCGGTAACTCTATGTGTGAGTAATATGTTCCCTCTCAGGTGCCTGTTTACCCAGTCGCTGACCTGCTCAAAGAGGGCCCTGGTGCAAAAGGTTTTGCCCCCCCAAAAAAAGTAACTTAAAGGGATACAAAACATAACATTTTTCTTTCACTATTTAGATAAAGCATAGAATTTTAAACAGCTTTCTAATTTACCTCTATTATCAATTTTTCTTCGTTCTCTTGGTATTTTTTGTTAAAAAGCAGGGACATAGGCTAAGGAGCCGGCCCATGTCTGGAGCACTATATGGCAGCAGTTTTGCAAGAATGTTATCCATTTGCAAGAGCAATAGATTGCAGCACTAGTTCCTGCTAAGTAGTGCTCTAGATGCCTACCTAGGTATCCGTTCAACACAGAATATCATGGGAACAAAGCACATTTGATAATAGAAGTCAATTGGAAACTTTTTTAAAAAAATAGTAAGCTCTGTCTGAGTCACACAATACATTTTTTGGGCTTCATACCCCTTTAGTAGTAAGCAAAAGTAATAATATACATGCTGCTCTGTATAATCATTTTGAGGCTAGAGATAGGTCTATAGATAGAAAGATAGATTATGCTTATGTATAGACTGGCTTCTATGGGCCCCTATATCTAGCACTTGGCCCTGGGGCCACTGCACCAATGGCAGTTCCGACCCTGAGTTTACCTACTATCCACCCCCTGTTCTAACATATGTTTAGTCTTTGTGTAAGCGGCTGATACAACCAATCAGGCACCATACTACCTGCCCTACAGACTCTAAGCAGAACTTGCTTCCACCTCACTGCATTAGAGGCCATAAATCTGCTAAAACGGGTCAAGCTGAAGCGCACTCTGCTTAGCATCTATAGGGCTGGCGGAACAGTATCTGATTGGCTGCACCAATCTTCTACACTAAGCTTAAAAATAGGGCATGCAATTCCTTCATGTTACTTTTGTCCCCCAACAAATATTTATTTTACAATACCATCTTTTAGGTGCAACAAAGAGAGACATGCCCCTTTAAGCCTTTAATGTTATGACTGATAGGGTAAGGGGTCTATGCTTTTATAGAATGCCACATTATGGAAGCACAAATGGTTTCCATAACAGAAGCATTTTCACACATAGAACAGGAAATAACTTAATAATGGTAGAGAAAAAGGCAGGGTTAATAGCATCTCTTTACACAATATGGAAGTGCTCTTCCACTGAGACGCCACACATTATAAACGGGGTGAAGATGGCTGCATTAAGGCAAAAGCTTTCAGGGGACACTGGGAGTGGAAAATATTTATAATTCCTTTTGAAGTACATTCAACATTAGGCAACCTATTATACAGGAGCAGCTCTCTCTTGTACAATCTGTCTGCCACTGTGATCTTGAAGTTTAAACCGATACCCTGAATAAATGCCTGAATGGAGCTGAAATGAGAAACAAACCTTAGTGAGGGATGGGATTAGGAAGCAAATCTATGGGTAGTTTGCAAAAATAAAGCAACAAAATGTTCTCTCTCTCTGCTAAAAACAGCATTAAAAAAATATATTTTTACAGTGGGGATGATACACTAAAAGCATATGGAAGTCACAATTAAAGTTTTATAATTCAGCACAGATTTGAAAGAAATCCAATGAACCTCTTTCTTTTGCTATTATAGTTGAAATTTAGCTCCTTTTCATGAGAGCATACTAAGGTCGGCTCAGGAGTGTGCACGTGTCTTGAATACTATATGAAGCCTGTCTAGGAATTCTGGTATGGAAAGAATTTATAAAAAAAAAAAAAAAAGATATAAATTTGACATTTTTTTTAAAATGTGTATGTCCTTGCTGAATTATGAGGCTTTAATGGGTTATAAAATGTTGTGTAAAAGTGTATTAAAGATACATGAAACCTAAAATTTGTCTTTCAAGATTCTGATGGAGAATACATTTTTAAACAACTTTCCAATTTAATCCTATTGTCAATTTTGTTTCATTCTCTTGGTATTCTTTGTTGAAGGAGTAGAAATGCACTACTGTGAGCTAGCTGAACACATCAGTAAGCCAATAACAAGAGCCACCAACCAGCAGCTAGCTCTCACCTCCTGAGCCTACATAGGTATGCTTTTCAGTAAAGGATACCAAGAGAACTAAGCAAATTATCATACTGCGCCTCTCTGCTTTCGCTACAGCATGGGAATAGACAGTGGTTACATCAGTAGCATAGTGCGCATGCGCAATGGGAATGGGAATCAATTGCACATGTATTATTACATGCGTGAGTCAGTGAAAAAGCAATGCTACTCCAACTCAAGTAGCCCAACATGACTGGATATGAACAAAGTGCCCTATGGTGCTATTTAGCGCTGCGGAATCTGTTGGTGCTCTACAAATAACCAATAATAATAATAATAATATGGTGGGTTTGGAAACAGGCTGGATTTTACTACCGAATTACAGTGAAAGCATAAAGAAACTTTAAATGGACAGTCAACTCCAAAAATGTTATTGATTAAAAGATAGATAATCCCTTTATTGCCCATTCCCCAGTTTTGTACAGCCAACATGGTTATATTAATATACTTTTTACTTCTGTGATTATCTTGTATCTAAGCCTCTTCTGACAGCCCCCTGATCACATGACTTTTTATTTATTATCTATTGACTTGCATTTTAGCCAATTAGTGCTGTGTTGTGCACAACCCACGGGCGTGAGTACAATGTTATCTATATGGCCCACGTGAACTAGCACTCTCCTGCTGTGAAAAGCTAATAAAAAAGCATGTGATAAAAGGCTGTCTGTAGTGTCTTAGAAAGAGGCAGACATTTAGAGGTGTAAAGGTTATAAAGTATATTAATAAAACAATGTTGGTTGTGCAAAGCTGGGGGATGGGTAGTAAAGGCGTTATCTATCTTTTTAAACTATAACAATTCTGGTGTTAAATGTCCCTTTAAATGAAGGCATTTAGATCTAGAATTTATTTTTTACTAAGTTTGCATTAATGGAAACATTTTTTTAATTTTGAAGCCCATGTAGATTTAAAGCTAACTTATGTATTCTGTTTGATACACTTCACATGGGAAATCAGAATAGAATGGACCCCAACCATCTTTATTAAAATTGTGCTATGTTTGTGTTATTTTTCAGTGGTATTAGGTTACCTTATCAAACACTTTTATTATTTGAAAAGTTTGTTATTGAAATGTAGAATTTAAAAATGAACACAGCAATATTTATCACGAGGCGAATGCCTTGACTGGCAGGCTTGTTCGTTTGAGGCTGCAACTGATTTTTTACGAAGCAGCGGTTTAAACTATCTTGCCAACTTGGATTTGGTGGATGAAAATCACCCCGGATTCATTCGACCACGGTGATTGACAAGTCCTTCTCCCATGTAATTGTTTGCACGAGAGTTGGGGGTGGCAATGCATAAACGTTAGCTCATGCAATAGTAAATATGGGGAACATATGCGCCCACACATATACAGAGTAGAACTGGTTTTCTTAAACAAATTATTGATATTTGTTTTCTGATCAATAGTGCTAAGGACCACACCAAAGCCACTGGAGGGCCATATGTGGCCCTCAAGCATTAGTTTTAACAACCCTGGTGTAAAAAAGCTTCAGATTTCATGACAAACTATATTCCATGTTAATCTGCACGAAGAACAAATATATCAGTCAGTATAACAATATATTTATGACCCAATTAACTGAGAATAAAACATTTTTTTTTAAATAAAGTATTAACAATATAATAGTAAATTACAGCGTGAACATGGAGAAGATGATACAAATATACTAAAGTTATTGTGGATGAACAACTGGTAATTCCCTAAATTGTAAGACATTCAATATTAGGAAATATTCTTAAACAAGTGAAAAAAAATATGCACAAACATAATTGTTCCCTTCATATCCGTGATTAAAAAAAAATAAAATCAAATAAAAAAAAAATACATAAATTGGCTAGAAATGATTTGTCACTTGGAACCTCTCTCACTGCGATTCGCTTTTATTCCACGCTTCGATATTTAGTGAACAGGTTGTAGAGAACTCGCAATGTGGACTTTAAATCACAGTTCACAATATCTAGAAAGAAAAAAAGTAAAAAGAAGAAAAAGTATTTTGAAAAACACATAATAATAAAAGTAACAAATCACATCATTGTATTGCAGCTGTTTCTGGTAGTCAGGATGCTAAATAAGGCTTTCATGCCATAAATAAACACCTTTTCTGTAGTCTTGCAATAAAGGGCTATGAAACTCAATTTTTTTTCTTTCATGATTCAGATAGAGCAGGCAATTTTTTTTTTTAAATATTTTATTTTTCCAATGCCAAGTACATAGACAAACATCTAGAATTACAGAGTCATTCAGCTAGATACAGTATGATGGCATGTCTATTCAATACATTAGCATCTCAGTTTTCCAGTATTTTTCCTTGGAGATCCTTTCTCCATCCCTTTTAGGCTCCTTCTCACACCCCACATAATTGTTATCATCATTCACTAAGTTAGATTATAACATAAATCAGTTCTTGATATGCAGGGTAACATGTTGGTATCATACCTACTGGATACTTAATCTGATTCTATCTCATTCTTCTAATATCCATCCTACCAGTTCCCCTCCCTCCTCAGTGCTTACCTTATTCCTGGACCTCCCCCCCGGGTGCCACCCCGGTTCTCTATGTGTCTGTCCCTGTACCGCCACCGATCATGGTTGCTGATTCTGGTTTTTTAGGTAAATATGTTCCATTTCCCATGTAGTTGTGCATTCAGTATGTATTCTGTGTCTTTGAATGGATAGATTATTTGTTTTTGGTTCGCTATGTCTAAAGTGGTGATGAAGGGTTCCCATTTGGTTATGAATTTTTTTGTTCTGTGTGCTATGTCTCCCTGAGTGTCCAGTTGCTCATAAATCATTTGTTTTCTCAGGGTGTCTTTGAGTTGTGTTAGGCTTGGTGATGCCTGTGACATCCAGTGCTGCAAGATGAGTTTTCTAGTGTGTAGAATTACATTGTTTATGAATCTTGTGTATCTCGGTATCTTCGTTTGATGGTTTAGAAATATCACTGACTCGTTTGATAAGTGAATTTTTTCCCCTGTGCATGTTTCCACCCACCTCTGCACCATGCCCCAGAATTTCGTTAGTTTCGGGCAGTTCCATATCATGTGAGTAATGTTTGGGTTAGGATTGGAACATTTCGGGCACAGCCCTGATGTATCACTCTTCCACTTGTGGAATATTTTGGGGGTTATGTATGCATTGTGGACTAGTTTGGTGTGGGATTCTCTTATGTCGTTTGAGAGCGATGCCTCCCTCACCTCGACAAAACTCTGCACTACACATGTATCTGTGATGTCATGTCCCACCAGGTTCCCCCAGGCAGTTTGTAAATGTGCGATATTGGCTTTGTGTACTTTTGATTGGAGCGTGTTGTAGGTATGCGAGATGGAGGTCACCCCTCCCTTTGTTAACCTTAAGAGTTTATAAATGTCACAGTCTATTTCCATCATATTACCGGCTTTCAGTAGACCTTGCGCGTAGTGTTTTACCTGTAGGTAGGCGAAGTGGTGGGAGTTTGGAATGCCATAGTCATTCTGCAGTTCTATAAATGGTCTGACTGTGGACCCGTTACCTGATAAGACATGTTTTAGGGTTGTTACCCCCCAGTTCTCCCATTGTTTAAATGGTTTAGTGGTAAATCCTGCGGGGAAATCTGGGTTACCCCCCAGGGGCAAGTAAACTGTACTGCCATGTGAGACTCCGAGAGTCCCACATAACTTCCACCAAGCCTTTATTGGATTACTAAAAAGGCCCGCCCCCCTGATAATGGGCTCTACCTGTGCCCTGTTCATGTGTGGGAGCATTTTAAGCGACCATGGTTTGATAAATGCTGTCTCCAGCGACTTGTTAGTAAATTGTCCCCCATCCACTAGCCAATCCATCACATATTTTGAAAGGGTTGCCCAGTTGTAATATTCTATGTTGGGGAGTCCCAGCCCCCCCTGCTCTGGTTGACATGTTAGCTTTTGGTAACTGATTCTATGTTTTTTCCCCCTCCAAATGAAATTTAAAATGTCCCTATTTAGTGTCTTGAGATCTTGCTTATGAAGTAGCTCTGGCAGCATTTGTAGGGTGTAGAGAAGTTTGGGGAATAGGGTCATCTTTATCAGCCCTATCCTTCCTGTCAGGGTCAGTGGCAATGGCGTCCAATTCAGGAGCATTTGTTTGAGGTTCTGCAATAATGGTTTGAAATTTATTGTATACCATTGAGTGGGATCTTTTGTTAGTTTAATGCCTAGATATTTAAACGTGTTTGTGATTACTTTAAAGTTATCTTCCAATGGTGTGTTAGGGTCCCTATTTAGTAGCCATAATAGCTCTGATTTGTCCTTGTTTATCCGGTATCCTGATATGTCACTAAACTCAGCTATCGTCGTCAATAATTTAGGTATGTTCTCTCTGGGGTTTTCTGTGTACAGCACCATGTCGTCAGCGAAGAGCGACAGGTGTATGGTGTCTCTGCCTATGGTCAATCCCTCTGCTTCCTTCCTAATCTTAATCGCCAGTGGTTCAAGCGCCAGGTCAAACAGAAGTGGTGAGAGCGGGCACCCCTGCCGTGTTCCCCTTCTAAGGGGAAATACTTTTGATGGTGACCCATTTATCAAAATCGCCGCCTGGGGGGTACTGTAAATGGTCTCGATAGCTCTCATGTAGGATCCCTTCAGTCCGAATTTTTTAAGGGTGGTAAATAAATGGTCCCATAGTATCTTATCGAAAGCTTTTTCTGCGTCTACTAGAATCAAACATGCCTCCCCCGCGCTCTTCTGCCTGTTTCCTCCCTCCTGCTCCCAAAAATGTGATAATACCAGTTGTAGTTTTCTCATGTTTTTTACTGCTGACCTCCCTTTTACAAACCCAGTTTGATCTTCATGAATTAGGAGGGGAAGGACTTCTGCTAATCTATTGGCCAGTATTTTCGTGAATAATTTGTAGTCAGAGTTTAGCAGGGAGATTGGCCTATAGGATGCCGTTAACAATGGGTCTCTGTCAGGTTTGGGAAGGACCGTAATGTTTGCCTCTGCAAATCTGTTGGATAAATTTGTTTTCCCTTCTAGAATTGCATTAAATAGTAGGGCTAGGGTGTCTGCAGTTTCTGTACTGAGCATTTTATAGAATTCTCCAGGAAGGCCATCAGGCCCCGGGGATTTCTCTAGAGGGAGTGAATCGATGGCCTTGGTGATTTCTAATGGTTGGATTGGGGCATTGAGTTTTTGTACGTGGTCTTCGCTTAGCTGTGGCAGTGTCAAGTCTCTCCAGAATTGTTCTTTCTTTCCTGGGTCAATGTCTTGTGAGTCATATAAGTTCGAGTAGTATGAGGTGAATGCTTGTTGTATTTCTGAGTCTTGGGTGAGTATGTTGTCTTTGTCCTTAATAGCTAAGATATTGTTAGGTTTCCTATCTAACCTAGTGAGTCTTGCTAATAGTTTCCCAGTACGGTTTCCATACCTATAGAATTTGGCCTGTGAGCGGTTTTGAGCGGAAATCGTGGTTTGGATGAGGTAAGTGTCTCTAAGATCTTTGGTCTTTCTATATTTGAGTCTGTTCTGTGTGGTGGGATTACGCAAGTATTTGTTTCTGGCATTAAGTAATTGCCGCAGAAGGAGTTCCCCTCTCGCTCTACATTTTTTCCTAACTTTGGCTGCATATGCTGTCACCACCCCCCTCAGGACTGCTTTTGCCGTTTCCCAGAAAAGTGAAATATTATTCACATGTTCGGCATTGAGGTCCCTATACACCAGCCACTCTCCTATTAGGTGCCTGCGCAAGTTAAGATCATGGTATAGATGTGTCGGGAATTTCCATCTATGTCCTCGTTTGTGTGAAATATCAGTGTCTATTTGTAAGGAGACTGGTGCATGGTCTGAGATTGTTATAGGATCAATTTTAGTATCTGTTATACGGGAGCAAAAAGATTTGGTGATTAGAAAATAGTCTATACGTGATAGGGTAGTTTTTGCTGGGTGTAGGCAAGTGTAGTCTCGCGCTTCTGGGTTTCTATCTCTCCAGACGTCTGACAGTGATAAGGAACCCTTGAAGTTATGTAGGATACGTGTTTCCCTCTTAGATCCTTTGTATTCTATTCGGTGTTGTGATGTGAAGTTTGGGTTTCGGAACCTATCTGCTGGCGTTTGAGGGGCAATATTGAAGTCTCCCCCTACCACCAATGGGAGGTCTGCAAACTGTATAAGCTTGGTCTGTAACTGTGTGAGAAAAGTTTTCTTTTCAGTATGTGGGCCATACACCCCACAGATAACCATTCGAAGTTCCCCTATTGTCATGTTTACCATTACAAATCTGCCTTCAGTATCAACTAGAGATTGCGAGATAGTGTAGTCTAGACCTCTGCGGAAGAGGATCGCCACTCCCCTGGCCCTTTTTTTCTCGTAAGTTGTGTGTAGCACCTCCCCCACCCATCCCTGTCTGAGTTTTTGATGTTCTTTCTGCGAGAGGTGAGTTTCTTCAAGTATTGCTATGTCTGTCTTTAAGGTGTTCAAATGTCTGAGTATAGCCTTTCTCTTAATTGGGGATGTAATCCCACCCACATTCCATGTGGTCAGTCTCATTTTATGTGTTCGTGTATATTTATTTATGGTGTTTTATCTTCGTGGGTGAATCTTATGCTTGTGTAGTGTTGCAGATTGATTTCAGAGTATACGTAAAGATGTGGTACTCACCGTTACTGTGCTTATTACCGATAATTCTACCCTCCCCTCCAAGGTGGCACCCAGAGGCAGGCCCGGTCAGCTCTTTTCCTAGTACAGATAGTTAGTACACAAAATTAAGTGACACAAATGCGGTAAACAGTGCATACATTTAGAACTAAATGAACAATAACCTCCCCTCTTAACAAACCCAACAGTTCAACAATGGACTGACTTTCCTGTCCAACAATAAAGTGGGCCCCCCCCCCTCACTTTGCAAGGATACATTTCTTCATTGCAATAATGTTGCTTATCCGTTAATGATCATTTTCTATCGACCAGGCAGAGAACCCAGTCCTAAGCATCAGAGTCATCTTCATTTTCTTTTGCCCCTTGCCCTCTCTCCCCCTCTTTTTGCAGGTGGAGCTTGAGCAAGTTAGGCGAGTCAAAAAACAGTGGTCCTCTCGAGGTTTGTAATCTCAATCTTGCCGGAAACAGTAAGGCTGCTGTTCTGCCCTGTTCTAACAGTTGCTTACAGTATGGTGAAAATTCTCGCCTCCTGGCAGCCACTGCCGCAGAGTAATCTTGGAAGAGGTATAGTCTTTTTCCATTGTATTCGAGAGTGGGAGCTTTCCTATAAGCTTGTAGAATTGAGATTTTGTCCTTAAAGTTGAGATATTTCACCATGACTTGGCGTGATGGTTGGTTATTTTCCTTGTGTTTGCTCTGGTCTCCCACTCTGTGCGCTCTTTCCACTGTGCAAGGGAGATAGTCTTTAGAGATATTAAGGAGTCCCGGCAAGGTGTTTTCTGCAAACTCCACCAATTGGGAGCCTGGGACTGACTCAGGGATGCCCACTATCCTTAGGTTGTTCCGTCGCGACCTATTTTCCAGGTCGTCAATCTTTGCCCACAGCCGTTCGTTCTGTTGTTGTAAGGTATGGACTTGAGATTCAGTTTCTCTGTGACGGGTCTCCCCTTCTGCCACCTGCTGTTCCACCCGTGTCAATCTGCCATTAAAGGATTTAACTTCGGCTGTAAGAGAATCCATACCTGTTTGGAGTTGGTCTATCTTGGGTAGGAACAACGCTGAGATTTGTGAGACAATTGGGTGGGCATCCATGAGACTATTGGATCCAGCATCTTCCGCAGGCCCTGGAGCTTGGTGACTCTCCACCTGGTGCTTTCTTTTATCAGCGTTCTTTAGCCTGTTTGTCATTGTGTCCGTTTTCTTGGAGTATGAGTCGTAATACTTTTGCATACAGCGTTGAGAGTTCCACAGTTGTTGCTTCAACTGTACACATATATGGTGTTATGTATTTTATAAGGATAATGGACCGCTAAAAACAGGTCTGGGTGTCTCAGGTCTTTTAGAGGATCTTGCAATGTTCAGTAAACATAAAGGAAGGGTGAGCGGGGGAGCGTGAGCCCATTCAGATTAGCCCTGCATTGTGGTGGGGTGCGTTATCACAGCTTTTTATATCAAATAAATGAATGAGAATGTCAGTGATGTCTTTGAGGGTGACCCTCTCTATGGGATCTGGCGAGAAGTAACTCTCAGCTGCTTATGTGGTTCTGTCTAGCGCAGCCTGTATGTTGCGCCTGTGTATACTCAACTTCCACAGAGAAAAAAAAAAAAAAAATTGAGTGATCAGAGAGTTAGGCTTGATCTTGTAATCCCTCAGCCGAGGTATATGTGGAATATCTGTATAGGACTCTCCTGCCGTCTTCTGTGATATGTCTCTGCAGGTCCTGTCTTACACCTCCCCTGCTATATTGCTCAGCAAATTAGCAATCAACTATTATGCTTGATATGTGGCTGATGGGTTTGCTTATAGTCCTTTGTCTTACTGTGTTTTTATTTGGGATTGTGTTGAATATTTCTTTGTTGTTTGCCACCAGTGGGTGAGGCTGTTTGCTGCAGTAATAAAATAATAAAGTCTCAGCACAGCACAGGCCCTGGCCTACCGCTTGATATGCAGCAATAGCGTTTATAACTCTCAAATCCTATTACAATCTGGGGCCTTTCTCCCTTGTCTGTGTAAGTTTCGTGTTTGGCGTTTAGCTTCTCAGGCTTCTTATGGTGTGTGTCTCTGCGGGGGCTAGCACTATGTAATATTGTGTGCGTCACTTCACCTTCCCCTCAGCTATGTCAAGATGGCGTTTTGCCGCCAAAGCTCCACTCACCCCCTCACCCGGTCTTTTCTCCTTCCTTCTGCTTGGGGCACCTCACTTGGAGCTCTAGATCTTGAAGGAGCCCTCCGGTACAATTCTGGGCTATTGTTATGCCCTGTCTTTCAGCCGCCCTTATTGCAGCCACTCTCCTCTGCCTTCCTCTCTAGTTGCGCTTCGCGGCGGGGGAGTCGGGTGTCAGACTCCTTACCGTAGTGCTCCGGACAGGGGTATTTATTCCCTGCCAAGGAATTTGGCTAGTTATGGGCCTTTTCTAGTGTCTCCAGCTCAAAGTAGGGGCCAAGGGTCCGGAGCTCCTTTCCCCTGATTCCACTCTCAGCGCCCGCCCACCGGAAGTCGAGAGCAGGCAATTTTAAACAACTTTCTAATTTACTTCTATTATCAATTTATTTTCATTCTCTTGGTATCTTTAGTTGAAAAGCTGAGACATTATTAGAAGCCGGCCCATTTCTGGAGCACCATTTGGCAGCAGTTTTGCAAGAATGTTATCCATTTGCAAAAGCACTAGATGGCAGCACTATTCCCTGCCATATAGTGCTCTAGTTGCCTACCTAGGTATCTCTTAAACACAGAATATCATGGGAACGAAGCAAATTTCATAATAAAAGTAAACTGGAAACTTTTTTTTAAATGGTATGCTCTGTCTTAGTCACAAAAGAACATTTTTGAGTTTCATATCCCTTTAAATTATCATACTAGCCAAAAATGAAAACTTTCCAAACACATTAGCATTGTTTAGCTGTTGTTATTTTTCAGTGGCAAAACTCCCCACTTGCTGTATTTGGAGGAGCCAATCAGAACCTGTTACTGTTTTAGTCCAGGCTTGTCACTCTCATTCTGGGGTTGATTCCAATCTTTTCAATTGTGTTTATTTATTTATTTTTTTGCTCCCAATATGCATTATTCTGCATCGTAGTGATTACTATCCAACACCATTTTCCTTTTGGAAAAATATTGTATCCGATATCAGAAAAGTGACCCATACGATACATGGACAACATTGGCTTTGGAAATCACATACCACACAATATCGACTAAATATCAACAAGATGGATACATCGAATACAATAGCCAAAGGAACTCTCAACACCCACAAATCGATTAATAACACACAATAGCCACTGATCTGGGCATGATTGGACCAAAAAAAACAAGTTGGCACTGCCCATACCAAAAACTTTCCTTTTTAATGACGATTGAATTGCGCCAAATAAAAAAACAAAACAGATACTGATTACTAGATATGTTTATTTGGACGTTTCGGATACGTCCAAATGCAGAAGATAGCGGCCTGGTGTGTTGTGGTTTCTTTTGTGGTCACCATCTTCCGCATCTGGAGGTATTGGAAACCATCATCAATTAAATGTAAAAACATGCAAAAACATAACTATATAACAGCACTTCTAAAATGAATACAGATATCAATATCAATGTATACCTAAAGTTTCAACAGTGTTTTTATGTTTTCAAAGCTGCGTTGATGAAATGTTTTTTGCTTTGGATGATTAGTTGAAGTAATGAGACTCCAATTCCCAGAGTCTGATTCACAGTGTGCTTAAGACTCGGAAATGCAGTTTCGAATTAGGTTTGGTGATACAGATTACAAGGCCAGCTGACAGACTATTTGATTAAACCAAGAGGCAGATGTGATGGGTGGGTGATTTAGGAGTTAGACCAATGATTACTTTTGTTATACATTTTGTCGAGGTTTCCGTTGTAGGGTACGAAACGTTGCGTGGGAGTGATATAGTCACTTTCCTAGAGACAGACTCCGGGGTGGAAGAGTCTCTTTCACTTGAAACTTCCAGGAATGGACTGGATGTACCCCGTATTGCTATATGGGAGCATAAGTAATTACTGACTATATATTACCTATTAAAAAAACAACAAAAAAAACCCCATAAAACCAAAACATAAACCATTTTTTTTTCTTGTGACCGTCATTATAGGTTGTTAACAGTGCCCTTTGTGGTAAATGGAGATTGAATATCTTGGGAGCTATCAACCTTTGCTGTGTTTTGAATCAAAAAGATAACAGCTGATGCTTAACAATAATTTTAGTAAGATTGGAATAGACCCTTTTATTAACAAAATCTCTATTGTTTTGCAGTTCCCTATAATAATATCGGCTAAGGCCAATTAGGGACATATATGGATTATGGTTAGGCATGTGGAGTCTGCATTGTGCACTATCAATTCTCAGGACTGGAAAACCCACAATTTTCAGACTTAAATGGACATTAAAGTCAAAATGAAACTTTCATGATTCAGAATATTAAACAACTTACCATTTTACTTCTATTATCTAATTTGCTTTGTTCTCTTGTTATCCTTAAAGCTGACCTAGGTAGGCTCAGCAGCAGCAATGCACTACTGGGAGCTAGCTGCTGATTGGTGGATGTACATATATGCCTTTTGTCATTGGTTCACCCAATGGGATCCATGTATTATTTGGTGGATTGACAAGGACTTCCTTGTGCAAAGTACAACTCCAGAACCCCCCACCTGAGGGTTATCCTTGAGATCACTTCTGGATGGAGAGCCCACTCCCCGGGATGAAAGGTCTGTCTGCTCAGAAAATCCGTCTCCCAACTGTCCACTCCTGGAATGTGTATGGCAGATAGCAGACAATTGTGAGCTTCTGCCCACTGCAGAATGCGAGTCACCTCCTTCATGGCCAAGGAGCTCCGAGTCCCTCCCTGGTGGTTGATGTAAGCCACTGAGGTGAAATTTTTCCGACTGGAATTTTAAAAACCGGACTAAAGATAATTGAGGCCAAGCTGTTAAGGCATTGAAGATTGCTCTCAATTCCATGATGTTTATGGGAAGAAGCCAGAAGTTTGGATTCTCTGACGTCCGTCAGGAAAATCTTCATGGACAGAGAATCTATGATTGTCCCTAGGAAAATCACTCTTGTAGATGGAATTACAGAACTCTTCTCCAGATTCATTTTCCACCTGTGGGAACGTAGAAAACATCTCTAAGAATTTGCTAGTTGCAAAGATGACACCTAAACCAAGATGTCGTCTTGATAAGGCACCACCGCAATTCCCTCGGATCTGATCACTGCCAATAGAGCTCCCAGAACCTTCGTGAAAATTCTGGGAGCTGTGGCAAGACCAAACGGAAGAGCAATAAATGCTTGTCCAGAAAGGCAAACCTTAGGAACTGGTAATGATCCCTGTGAATGGGAACGTGCAAGTACGTGTCCTTCAGGTCTATGGACATCATGAACTGACCTTCCTGAACCAATGGAAGAATGGAACAAATAGTTTCCATCTTGAAGGACGGAACCCTGAGGAATTTGTTGAGGCACTTGAGATCTAGGATTGGTCAAAATGTTCCCTCCTTTTTGGGAACCACAAATAGATTTGAATAGAATCCTAGACCCTGTTCCTTTAGAGAGACTGGTACGATAACTCCCAGGGAGGATAGGTCCATTATGCAATTTAAGAAGGCCTCCCTCTTTACCTGGTTTGAGGATAGTCTTGATAGGAGAAATTTGCCCCTTGGAGGGCGAGACTTGAATCCTATTTTGTAACCCTGGGTTAGTATGTCAAAAGCCCATGGATCTGGGACACTGCGTATCCAAGCCTGTCGAAAAAGAGAAAGCCTGCCCCCCACCTGACCCAAAATTGGATCGGGGGCAGACCCTTCATGCTTTAGAGTCAGCGGAAGGCTTCCTGTTTTGTTTTCCCTTATTCCAGGGCTGGCTGGATTTCCAAGATGACCTAGATTGGTCTGGTTTGGAAGAAGAGGAGGACTTCTGTCTCTTAAAATTCCGAAAGGAACAAAAATTAGAAGTCTGACAACCCTTAGGTCTATTCTTCTTGTCCTGAGGTAGGAAAGATCCCTTTCCACCCGTAATCTCTGAAATGATCTCCGCCAGACCAGGTCCAAACAAAGTTCCACCCTTATAGGGCAAAGCCAAAAGCTTGGCCTTTGAAGAAACATCTGCTGACCAAGATTCTAACCACAGAGCTCTGCGAGCTAAAACAGTGAAGCTAGATATCTTAGCTCCCAGTCTATTTACCTGCATATTGGCATCACAGATAAAGGTATTGGCTAGTTTAAGAGCCTTGATCCTGTCTTGGATCTCCTCTACTGTAGTCTCTTCTGAAATCAGATCAGAAAGGGCATCACACTAATAAGATGCTGCTTCCGCAACCGTGGCAATACTTGCCGCAGGTTGCCACTGTAAACCCTGATGGACATACATCTTTTTTAAATAAGCCTCCAGCTTTTTATCGATAGGATACTTAAAAGAATAACTATCCTCTATAGGAATTGTAGTTCTCTTAGCTAGAGTAGAAATAGCACCTTCTACCTTAGGAATTGTGTGCCATGAGTCTTGAATAGAGTCAGCAACAGGAAAACATAACTTATGTAAGAACTTACCTGATAAATTCATTTCTTTCATATTATCAAGAGTCCATGAGCTACTGACGTATGATATATACAATCCTACCAGGAGGGGCAAAGTTTCCCAAACCTCAAAATGCCTATAAATACACCCCTCACCACACCCACAATTCAGTTTAACGAATAGCCAAGTAGCAGGGTGATAAAGAAAGGAGTAAAAAAGCATCAACAAAGGAATTTGGAAATAATTGTGCTTTATACAAAAAAATCATAACCACCATAAAAAAGGGTGGGCCCCATGGACTCTTGCCAATATGAAAAAAATTGAATTTATCAGGTAAGTTCTTACATAGATTATGTTTTCTTTCATATAATTGGCAAGAGTCCATGACCTAGTGACGTATGGAATAGCAATAACCAAGATGTGGAACTCCACGCAAGAGTCACTGGAGAGGGAGGGTTAAAACAAAAACAGCCATTTTTCGCTGAAAAAAATGAATCCACAACCCAAAATATAAGTTTATTCTCATAAATGAAAAGAAAAACTTAAAACATAAGCTGAAGAATCAAACTGAAACAGCTGCCTGAAGAACTTTTCTACCAAAAACTGCTTCCGAAGAAGCAAATACATCAAAACGGTAGAATTTAGTAAATGTATGCAAAGAAGACCAAGTTGCTGCAAAAGCCCACAAAGTGGAGACTGATCTAGTAGAATGAGCTGTAATTCTCTGAGGGGTTGACCCGACTCCAAATAAGCTTGATGAATCAAAAGCTTTAACCACAAAGCCAAGGAAACAGCAGAAGCCTTCGGACCTTTCCTAGAACCAGAAAATATAACAAATAGACTAGTCTTCCTGAAATCTTTAGTAGCTTCAACATAATATTTCAAAGCTCTTACCACATCAAAAGAATGTAAGGATCTCTTCAAAGAATTCTTAGGATTAGGACACAAGGAAGGGACAACAATTTCTCTATTAATGTTGTTAGAATTCACAACCTTAGGTAAGAATTTAAATGAAGTCCGCAAAACCGCCTTATCCTGATGAAAAATCAGAAAAGGAGATTCACAAGGGAGAGGAGATAATTCAGAAACTCTTCTAGCAGAAGAGATGGCCAAAAGAAACAACACTTTCCAAGAAAGTAGTTTAATGTCCAAAGAATGCATAGGCTCAAACAGAGGAGCCTGTAAAGCCTTAATGACAGGCTTGATACGAACCAAAGCCTGAATATCAGGAAGTTTAGCAATCTTTCTGTGAAATAAAACAGAAAGAGCAGAGATTTGTCCTTTCAAGGAACTTGCAGACAAACCTTTATCCAAACCATCCTGAAGAAACTGTAAAATTCTAGGAATTCTAAAAGAATGCAAAGAGAATTTATGAGAAGGACACCATGAAATGTAAGTCTTCTAAACTCGATAATAAATCTTTCTAGAAACAGATTTATGAGCCTGCAACATAGTATTAATCACTGAGTCAGAGCAACCTCTATGACTAAGCACTAACAGGCCCATTTATCAAGCTCCGTACGGAGCTTGAAGGGCCGTGTTTCTGGCGAGTCTTCAGACTCGCCAGAAACACAACTTATGAAGCAGCGGTCTAAAGACCGCTGCTCCATAACCCTGTCCGCCTGCTCTGAACAGGCGGACAGGAATCGCCAGACATCAACCCGATCGAATACGATCGGGTTGATTGACAGCTCCCTGCTGGCGTCCGATTGGCCGCGAGTCAGCAGGGGGCGGCGTTGCACCAGCAGCTCTTGTGAGCTGCTGGTGCAATGTTAAATGAGGAGAGCGTATTGCTCTCCGCATTTAGCGAGGTCTTGCGGATCAGGTCCGCAAGCCCTTTGATAAATGGGCCTGCTAGTGTTCAATTTCCATGCCTTCAAATTTAATGATTTTGAGATCCTGATGGAAAAACGGACCTTGAAATAAAAGGTCTGGCCTTAAAGGAAGTGGCCAAGGCTGGCAACTGGACATCCGAACAAGATCCGCATACCAAAACCTGTGAGGCCATGCTGGAGCCACCAGCAGCACAAACGATTGCTCCATGATGATTTTGGAGATCACTCTTGGAAGAAGAACTAGAGGAGGGAAAATATAAGCAGGTTGATAACACCAAGGAAGTGTCAATGCATCCACTGCTTCTGCCTGAGGATCCCTGGACCTGGACAGGTACCTGGGAAGTTTTTTGTTTAGATGAGATGCCATCAGATCTATTTCTGGAAGTCCCCACATCTGAACAATTTGAGAAAACACATCTGGGTGGAGAGACCATTCTCCCGGATATAAAGTCTGACGACTGAGGTAATCCGCTTCCAAATTGTCTATACCTGGGATATGAACCGCAGAAATTAGACAGGAGCTGGATTCCGTCCAAAGAAGTATCCGAGATACTTTTTTCATAGCTTGAGGGCTGTGAGTCCCAACCTGATGATTGACATATGCCACAGTTGTGATATTGTCTGTATGAAAACAAATGAATGGTTCTCTCTTCAACAGAGGCCAAAACTGAAGAGCCCTGAGAATTCACAGAGTTCCAAAATATTGATTGGTAATCTTGAGATTTCCAAACCCCTTGTGCTGTCAGAGATCCCCAAACAACTCCCCAACCTAAAATACTTGCATCTGTTGTGATCACAGTCCAGGTTGGCCGAACAAAAGAGGCCCCTAAAATTATACGATGGTGATCTAACCACCAAGTCAGAGAAAGTCGAACATTGGGATTTAAGGATATTAATTGTGATATCCTTGTATAATCCCTGCACCATTGGTTCAGCATACAAAGCTGGAGAGGTCTCATATGAAAACGAGCAAAGGGGATTGCGTCCAATGCTGCAGTCATGAGACCTAAAACTTCCATGCACATAGCTTTGAAGGGAATGACTGAGACTGAAGGTTCCAACAGGCTGCAACCAATTTCAAACGTCTCTTGTCTGTTAGAGACAAAGTCATGGACACTGAATCTATCTGGAAACCTAAAAAGGTGACCTTTGTCTGAGGAATCAAAGAACCTTTTGGCAAATTGATCCTCGAAGAAACAACACTAGTTGATTCGTGTGAGATTCTGCAGAACGTAAAGACTGAGCGAGTACCAAGATATCATCCAAATAAGGAAATACCGCAATACCCCGCTCTCTGATTACAGAGAGTAGGGCACCTAGAACCTCTGAAAAGATTCTTGGAGCTGTCGCTAGGCCAAAAGGAAGAGCAACAAATTGGTAATGCTTGTCTAGAAAAGAGAATCTCAGGAACTGATAGTAATCTGGATGAATCGGAATATGAAAATATGCATCCTGTAAGTCTATTGTGGACATATAATGCCCTTGCTGAACAAAAGGCAGAATAGTCCTTATAGTGACCATTTTGAAAGTTGGTACTCTCACATAACGATTCAAAATCTTTAGATCCAAAACTGGTCTGAATAAATTTTCTTTCTTTGGGACAATGAATAGATTTGAATAAAACCCCAGACCCTGTTCCTGAAACGGAACTGGCATGATTACCCCAAATAACTCCAGGTATGAAACACACTTCAGGAAAGCCTTAGCCTTTACTGGGTTTGCCGGAATGAGTGAGAGAAAAAATTCTTCTCACAGGCGGTCTTACTCTGAATCCTATTCTGTGCCCCTGAGAGACAATACTCTGAATCCAATGATTTTGAACCGAATTGATCCAAATATCTTTGAAAATTTTTAATCTGCCCCCTACCAGCTGAGCTGGAATGAGGGCCGCACCTTCATGCGGACTTGGGGGCTAGCTTTGATCTCTTAAATAGCTTGGATTTATTCCAATTTGAAAAAGGCTTCCAATTGGAAGCAGATTCCTTGGGGGAAGGATTAGGTTTCTGTTCCTTATTTTGTCCTGTGGCAAAAAAACTCCCTTCCCCCCAGTGTCATTTGCAAATATTGAATCCAACTGAGAAACAAATAATTTATTACCTTGGAAAGAAAGAGATAGCAATCTGGACTTAGAAGTCATATCATCATTCCAAGATTTGAGCCACAAAGCTCTTCTAGCTAAAATAGCTAAAGACATAGATTTAACATCAATTTTGATAATATCAAAAATGGCATGACAAATGAAATTATTAGCATGTTGAATCAACTTAACAATGCTAGACAAATCATGATCCGATAATTGTTGAGCTAAAGTTTCCAACAAAAAAGTTGAAGCAGCTGCAACATCAGCCAAAGAAATTGCAGGCCTAAGAAGATGACCTGAATATAAATAAGCTTTCCTTAGATAAGATTCAAGTTTCCTATATAAAGGATCTTTAAAAGAAGTACTATCTTCCGTAAGAATAGTAGTACATTTAGCAAGAGTAGAGATAGCCCCATCAACTTTGGGGATCTTTTCCCAAAACTCCAATCTAACTGCTGGCAAAGGATACAAATTTTTAAACCTTGATAAAGGAATAAAAGAAGAACCAGGCCTGAACCATCCCTTAGAAATCATATCAGAAATAGTTCAGGAACTGGAAAAACCTCTGGAATAACCACGGGAGGTTTATAAACAGAATTTAAACGTTTACTAGTTTTAATATCAAGAGGACTAGTTTCCTCCATATCTAATGTAATCAACACTTCTTTTAACAAAGAACAAATATACTCCATTTTAAATAAATAAGAGGATTTGTCAGTGTCAATATCTGAGGCAGGATCTTCTGAATCAGATAGATCCTCATCAGAGAAGGATAATTCAGTATGTTGCTGGTCATTTGAAATTTCATTAACTTTATGAGAAGTTTTAAAAGACCTTTTACGTTTATTAGAAGGCGGAATGGCAGACAAAGCCTTCTGAATAGAATCAGAAATAAATTCTTTTAAATTTACAGGTATATTTTGTGCATTAGATGTTGAGGGAACAGCAACAGGTAATGAACTACTACTGATGGATACATTCTCTGCATATAAAAGTTTATCATGACAACTATTACAAACCACAGCTGGAGGTATAACCTCCACAAGTTTACAACAAATGCACTTAGCTTTGGTAGAACTGTTATCAGGCAGCAGGGTTCCAACAGTGATTTCTGAGACAGAATCAGATTGAGACATCTTGCAAATGTAAGAGAAAAAAAACACATATAAAGCAAAATGATCAATTTCCTTATATGGCAGTTTCAGGAATGGGAAAAAATGCAAACAGCATAGCCCTCTGACATAGAAAAAAGGCAAAAAAGAATGGGGTCTTAAATAATGAAAATATTTGGCGCCAAGTATGACGCACAACAAACAGAAAAAATATTTTTTGGCGCCAAAAACGTCTGGAAACCACACACCCCCGTCATAGATGACGCAACCTTGTGAAAGGACCCGGCATCAACTAAGACGCCGGAAATGACGAATTTGCATCAACGAATGTAACTTTGCGGCAAAAAAAATCTTGCGTCAAGAATAAACTTTAGCATTTTGCGCCCTCGCGAGCTTAATTCTGCCCGCGAATTTTGAAAATGACAGTCAATTGAAAAAAGACTATACCCCAGGTAAGAAATAAATTTTCCCAAAAAATTTAATATCTCAGATATGAAACTGACAGTCTGCAAAAGGAAATATACTGAATCCTGAATCATGGCAAATATAAGTACAATACATATATTTAGAACTTTATATAAATACATAAAGTGCCAAACCATAGCTGAGAGTGTCTTAAGTAATGAAAACATACTTACCAGAAGACACCCATCCATATATAGCAGATAGCCAAACCAGTACTGAAAATCAGTAGAAGTAATGGAATATGAGAGTATATCGTCAATCTGAAAAGGGAGGTAGGAGATGAATCTCTATGACCGATAACAGAGAACCTATGAAATAGATCCCCATGAGGAAAATCATTGCATTCAATAGGTGATACTCCCTTCACATCCCTCTGAAATTCACTGTACTCTGAGAGGAATCGGGCTTCAAAATGCTGAGAAGCGCATATCAACGTAGAAATCTTAGCACAAACTTACTTCACCACCTCCATAGGAGGCAAAGTTTGTAAAACTGAATTGTGGGTGTGGTGAGGGGTGTATTTATAGACATTTTGAGGTTTGGGAAACTTTGCCTCTCCTGGTAGGATTGTATATCCCATACGTCACTAGCTCATTACAATTACATGAAAGAAACAACTTTTTAAAAACAGGGGAAGGGGAAAACGGGACCCCTGGCTTATCCTATTCCTGTGCTATAACTTCTGAAATTTTCATAGGAACAGGAAAAACATCATCAAAAGAAAAATTATAAACTCTATCCAGTTTAGAAGACGTCTTAGGGTTGGCAACAACCGAAGGTTCAGAGTCGTCCAAAGTAGCTAGAACCTCCTTCAGAAGTAACCGAAGATGTTAAAGCTTAAATCTAAAATTAACCTATTCAGATTCTGAAGATTTCCCCACCAAGGAGTCAGAGTCTGAAATTTCACCTTCAGAAGCTACTGAAGTATTTTCCTCTTTAGACAATTGAGAAAGGTTAGCCAGTGCATATTTAGAGGGGTCAGGAACCTTACTAGTGGTCAAATGTTTAGATTTTCTCTTACGCTTACCCGAAGAAGGGGAAGCTGACAAAGCCGCTGTTACTGCAGAGGTAATCTGAGCGGCAAAATCCCCAGGTAAATAAACACCCCTAGGAGGTTGAGAGGACACATAAGGCACAGTATTGGAAACCATCAAGGCCTGGGACGTTTGAGGAGAAAGCTCAGGCATGTCACGCACAGCATTATCCTGAGAGACATTTGTCTTAGAAGAGAGTAATTCTTCTTTAAATTTTAACGTTTTGGATAAACATGAAGAACAAAATTGCATTAGCAAAACAATTTGAGCCTCTAAACATAGTAAGCATTTATCAACAGACATAGATTGATCTAACCCTGAACCCATTTTACAGAATTCAACAGTAAGAAAATTTAAAAGAATAAAAACTGACAAAATTTAATAGAAATTTTTAATTTTTGAGAACAATAAAGAATCCTTCAAAGCAACCTTTCAGATTGCCTGAAGTTACAACCGGACAGGAATTGACACCCCACTAGACAGAGGAAAACTAGACCTTTCTGTAAGGATCTTCTCCTTCTAGCACTGAAAACACGATCTGTTGATGAAAAGTATAATAAAACTTAGAATCCGACAGAGCCCTGCAATGCGATACACCTCCGCGTAATGAATGCTCATTAAGCTCCGCTCCGGTGATCGAGGTGAAAAACTAACTGCGCCACTAGAAAGAGCATGAAAATTAAACTGCTCATGGATTTACCGTTTAATAAAAATAAGTGTCTCTAACTGTTTTCCAAAACATGTCAGAATACACAAAACAACGTGCCCTGTATTGCGGTAATGAAACACACAATCCTTCTGACCTTTATCTCTCAATAGAGATATAAGTCCCTCTAGCCAAGTAACGTCTCACATATAAACCAAAACTGTATTTATTCCAAATAAAGTATCCTTAAAGGGACACTGAACCCAAATTTGTTCTTTCATGATTCAGCTAGAGCATGCAATTTTAAGCAACTTTCTAATTTACTCCTATTATCAATTTTTCTTCGTTCACTTGCTATCTTTATTTGTAAAAGAAAGCATCTAAGCTTCTTTTTTTTGGTTCAGAACTCTGGATAGCACTTTTTTTATGAATTTATCCACCAATCAGCAAGAACAACCCAGGTTGTTCACCAAAAATGGGCCGGCATCTAAACTTACATTCTTGCATTTCAAATAAAGATACCAAGAGAATGAAGAAAATTTGATAATAGGAGTAAATTAGAAAGTTGCTTAAAATGTCATGCTCTATCTGAATCACGAAAGAAAAAATTTGGGTTCAGTGTCCCTTTAATTTATAAGGAAATTTATATCCCATTGCCATAATCTGTCCTAAGAATCCTTCTTATAAAGGATATATGTCCTAATTTGGATCATAATGAGGATTAACCGCTTAAGTGCTGCTGTCCTTCAATACCTAGAAGGATAAGGCACTTACCTGAGATCTATGCAGGACAGATGCTGCTTTTTAGGTGTGACAGGCTCTTCGCCCCCTGTCATGGACCTGTAGAAAAAGAAAGAACAGAGTAACTAACTCTGGCTTTCTGCAAAGGGGTAGCAAAATGTTAAAAGTAAAGCAAAGACTACCTCTCCACTTTTTAACTGCTTAAAAGCCACCACTACTCTTACGTAAGAGATTGACATGGACACAGTTAGACCCCAATCCTTGCTTGCAGGGAAAAAATACCCATAAAAGGATTAAATATCTTCAGACACCAACTTCGCACGTCCTCCATTGACAAAGGCAAAGAGAATGACTGGGGATTATGGGTAAGGGAAGTGACACTTAACAGCTTTGCTGGGGTGCACTTTGCCTCCTCCTGCTGGCCAGGAGTGAATATCCCACTAGTAATTGGAATGATGCCGTGGACTCTCCATGTCTTAGGAAAGAAATATATTCTAATGTGTTTTACTATGTATAATCACTTTATATTATAATCATAAAGTATTTCAAGTACCTAGTCAAAACATGCAAGTTCCTAGGCTCCCATGCCTTTTTACCCACTTCTGTTGACTGGGCCAAAGCAGACTTAAAGGGATAGTCTAGTCAAAAATTTCATGATTTATATATAGCATGCATTTTTAAGCAACTTTCTAATTTACTGCTATTATCAATTTTTCTTCGTTCTCTTGCTATCTTTATTTGAAAGAGAGAGAATGTAAGTTTAGGAGCCGACCCATTTTTGGTTTAACACCAGGGCAGTGCTTTCTGATTGGTGGCTACATTTAGACACCAATCAGCAATTGCTACCAAGGTGCTAAACCAAAAATGGGGGTGCTCCTAAGTTTACATTCTTGCTTTTTCAAATAAAGCTACAAAGAGAACAAAGAAAATTTTATAATAGGAGTAAATTAGAAAGTTGCTTAAAATTGCCTGCTCTATTTAAATCATGAAAGTTTAATTTTGACTAGACTATTCCTTTAATTACAAACTTCACTCTTTATACAAACCAGTTACAACTTCCTTGGTTAAGACATTTTTATTCTTCCTAACATTTATAACTAAGCCATTGGAACTGGGGAGCTCTGTACAGTGAGTGGGAATGATTAGTTCATGCTAGGGGTGTGGCTCAACAGAGTGGGTGGAGCTGGGAATTCCACTATGTAAGTTTAGATGCCGGCCCTTTTTTGGTGAACAACCTGGTTTGTTCTTGCGGATTGGTGGATAAATTCACCCACCAATAAACAAGTGCTGTCCAGGATTCTGAATTAAAAAATAGCTTAGATGCCTTCTTTTTCAAATAAAGATAGCAAGAGAATGAAGAAAATTGATAATAGTAAATTAGAAAGTTGCTTAAAATTGCATGCTCTATCTGAATCCCGAAAGAAAAAAATGTGGGTTCAGTGTCCCTTTAACTTTGCACAACAGGAACATACAAAGATCAGGAAAAATGTCAGGAGGAAACAAGCTCCAAAATACTGTATAGCTCAGAGCTCTGCATTTTAGAGGCATAAAGACATGCAAGAAGGATTGGGAAAATGTGCTATGTGGTTTACTGTTGAAATCTCCCAGACAAAAGGGCACAATTTTATTGTTGCATATTAAAATGTTGCAGGTTATAGGTGGGGTTAGCAATGAGATTTACCCCTTGGCTGCTACAGAGGTCTTTAACACATTGTGATGCATTTTATTGCAGCCTTTTCTACTAAAGGGTTAAAGGGCCAGTAAACGTACCAAATAATGTTCCATAATTCTGCACAAAGTGCAGAATTATATAACATTAGCTTAGCGCTAGCGTTATAAAACAAAGGGCTAAATAGATATTTACTTAAGAAAATGACTTTTACAGAACGCCGCTCCTTGCTCTACTGAGCGGGTCTGTTTTTTTCAGAAGCGCATTGTGGCACGCTGTCTATTCCCAGCCGGCCCAATCGCGCCATTAAACTCAATCTAACACGCTCCCGCTACCAGACCAGATCTGACCCATAACAATATAATAAAACTATCCAAGCAACCTTTTCCCTAGTTATAAACCTAACCAGCTCTGGCTACTTGCTGATCACAAAAGTACCTTCAGGACGAGGTTTTGGTTTTTCCAAACCACCATCTTGCATAAGTTCAAAGGAAAAGGAGACGTTCAGGACCTGGTAATTAGAAAAAAGATTATGCTTAGTTGACTGTGTATAATCAGACTTTTTATTTATTTAAAGGGACAGTCTAGACCCAATACATAATTTTGATCACTTATTGCTACATACCAGAGAAGCATCCTGCAACTGGTCCTACATCTATAAGTTGGTAAGAAGTACATGAGATATTTAAATATTCACAGTTTGTTAGGAGCCAAAAATGGCCGCCAAGCTCCGCCCCAGATATTGCTGGTATATTTTGGTATGTGAAGTTTCTCCAAATAAAATAGCTAACTGAAAAATATTACACGTGCACTGCTAAAAAATATTACACATGCATTGCTAAACTGTCATACAAGAAAACAGCTAACTGGACAAGAAGAAAGCTGTGGGCGGAGTCTGGGTGGCTATTTTCGGCTGCTAACAAGCAATGATTATCTAAGTTTGATGTACTTCTTACAAGCTTATAGATGTGAAACCTGTTGCAAGATGCTTGTCGGTACGTAACAATAAATAATACAAAAATAAATTGGGTCTAGACTGTCCCTTTAAGAGACAGCTGCAAATAGTAAAAGGACATTTTCTTATTTGGTAGTACATGTAATGTTTGTGTCACTGACCCCAGATATCTATGTGTTTAACCCCCATAAATGGGTTAAACACATAGGTAAAATCTCCCAGAGGCACAAGCATTACAGCGCCCAGCAAAAAGCAGACGGTAAACCAATCAGGAGTGGATGTTGCACACAGATGTGAAGTGTTTTTGTTTGCGATCTCCAGTGTGTGCAGTCCTGTTTTAAAAACTTTACTTATGTGTTTAACCCTTTTGTGGTTACCTAGGATGAGTAATGCATAAATGACATGATCTAATGTATGTATAGTACAGTATTAGGATCTCCCATTAACTACTCATTGCACAAAATATACCACTGATAAAAAAGCATTTCATTTTTAAATATTTGTAAAAATAAAATGCAACATAATAATCATGCTGTATATGAAAAGTAATAGGCGAGAAACTACCAGTTAGCCTACAAAAGTGTGACTGATTATTACCTTTTGTTCAAAGCTGTCTGGAGTCAAGAAGAAATTGTGCAGAGGAACAAAATATCCCTCCAAAAGTCCCATCAGCAGTACTAGATAAACCCCATCAGCGAACTGCACGCGAGAGAGAGAGAGATCTAGGTCATTACAAGTGGTGTGAACAGGCGCAACATCCTAAGTAGAGGTTTGATCCTATCCTACAGAAGATGCCTACAAATAGATGCGCATGCGCTAAACCTGTTTTCTCACTTTCTCTAAATAGGTGGTTGGTTTTGATGTAAATTTGACTTTGGCAGCCTGAAATACATCTGAATTATTTCCCAATCAGCAGAGATTCCTACATTTAGACTAGTTATTCGTGTCATATATACTAGGCTGAAAAGAATATTTTGGACTTAGCTGCAAAAACTGATAAACTACAGGTAGGCTTCTCCTTTGTGAAATGCACAAGTGGGCTAAAATAGGCTGCACCCTTACTATGCCGTAACTATGCCTGTTCCCTTCTTGCTTTACATGCATGCAATTAACTCTTTCCTTACCATGTTCTTTCAATATAGGATTACATTTGTTAGCACTGAAACAATTAATTGTAAAATTAATATAATCTTTTTTTTTTATTTGTGAGCATAGTTTATCTAATTAGCTGTTGTAGTGCAAAATTATTTAAATGGAATTTTTTAATGGATTGTGATGGTTCTGAATATGAAAATACGGTAGTTTACTGCACTACAGCAACCAGTTAGGGTTGCCATCTTGGCCAAGCTTTCCTAGACAGTTATGAGTTACACATAGTGCAGGGAGTAACATGAAAAGTGCTGTCCAGATTAGGGATCGGCGAATGTGCTGAAATTGTCATTTGTTTGGTAGAAAGAATAATCCTGTGGACATTTGTTTTGGACAAACGAATGCTGATAAGAACAAAAATTCATTCAAATTCGGTAATCGAATGTTACTTTCATTTTCGAATGTTCATAATTAGATCGAATATCCACATTTGAAATTTCGAATGTAACATTCAATTTAACAAATGCTATTCAGAAGTTTAATAGTTCATGTGGTAGGGAATTTAGTAAAATGATACACAATTTATATTTAGAATATTGTATAATTTGAATATTAATTTAAAGGGAGCATTAGAAATACTATTAAAATAGCTCCATTAGAATTTTTCTAATTTGAATGTTGCATAATTTGATTCAAATATGCAATATTCGAATTAGAAAAATTTGAATTTAATATTACACTTAAAGATTGCATTAACAATTCTATTACATTAAACAAATGTTAGAATGTTGTACAAACATTCAAAATTTGGAAAGATTGAACAAATGTGTTAACATTCGTTTTATATTTTTCTTAAGCTGCAAAACATTTGCCCATCCCTAGTCTAGATGCATAAGGTAGCAAACCTATCAATGGCAACATACACCAAAGATAGGCAAACAAACAGCCATGTCTAATGGCGATATTTCCCTTCACTGAAATGTGCTGCAGTGTATTGCATTTCTTACCTGTGTTTCAAGTTCAGTGACCTCCAGATTCAATTTATTTAGGTGCTTATTCACAAATGTGATTAGAGTCTGAAATATAAGAAAATGCTATAAGCATATGACACAGAAGCAATATGAATGGGGAAGGGTTGAAAAAGCATGGCTTAATGGAACAGTGGAATTTTTCCCTTTAAATTTAAATGTATACTAAACCAAATTTTTTTCTTTCATGATTCAGATAGAGCATACAATTTTAAGCAACTTTCTAATTCACTCCTATTAGCAAATTGTCTTCATTCTCTTGGTATCTTTATTTGAAAAAGCAGGAATGTAAAAGCTTAGTTGCCGGCCCATTTTTTCTTCAGCACCTGGCTAGTGCTTGCTGATTGGTGGCTAAATGTAGC
Organism: Bombina bombina; assembly: GCF_027579735.1. NCBI lineage: Eukaryota > Metazoa > Chordata > Amphibia > Anura > Bombinatoridae > Bombina > Bombina bombina. The sequence continues at coordinate 116,497,365 of NC_069505.1, forward strand.
CACCAATCAGCAAGCACTACCCAGGGTGCTGAACCAAAAATGGGACGGCTCCTTAGCTTAGATTCCTGCTTTTTCAAATAAAGATATCAAGAGAAGGAAGAAAAATTGAGGTAAAATAGTTAAGCAAAAAGTTGCTTAAAATTGCATACTTTATCTGAATCATGAGAGAAAAAATTTAGGTTTAGTATCCCTTTAAATAGATATCAAAGTCAAACATATGTTAATTAAATAGTTTATTACAAATTTTAAAATCACATGGGTAAAATAAATCTATACCAATGGGTTAAAGTTGATAAGTAATATACTCTGAAGACTCAAACAACCGTTTGCTAAACAGTAAAAAACAGTAAGTTGCTAAACAGTAAAAAAAAGAGATTAGGGCTACTCTTAAAGGGATATTAAACACTAAATAAATGCTAGATAGAATGATGCATTCAAAGAAAAGATTAGTCTGAGAATAACATGTAGATTTATAAAATAATAAGTGTAAAGTTTTAGTGTCTATAAAACAATGGGAGCTGCCATGTTGTAACTTAGGTTACCTTCTCTACTGTGGCCAATTAGGGACAGTAATAAATAGGTCACTAGAGTGTGCAGCCAATGACTGTGTGGAATATAACAGTGTTCTGCACTTCCATTTCTAACAGGAATTGAAAAGCTCACAATTTCAGAATGGAATTACAGGGAAAGAAAACAAAATACTGAAAGTATATTGCAGAGTTTTTTATATATATATGATTTAACATTTATATTACCATCTCAAAGTGTTTAATGTCCCTTTAACACCTGTTGAAATTCATACATACATACATGTGAAAGACTACATGAGGAAGTCAAAAACACTTTAAACCTGTCAAATTGGTTAAAAGGGACAGTTAACACCTTGTAATTCCAATATATTTCTGTTGTATTGCTATAGAATAACATATCATCCAAGTTTTAGTGTTTATAAAACAAATTAACATCCTTTATACTAGAGCCAAACTCCACCTTCTGTTTGCCATATTTAGAGGAGGCAATCTTGGCTTTAGTCTGTACACGTTAGCCAACAGGTTAGCCACAGTGATAAAGTTAGTATAAAGTACATTATTCTACAGCTATTATCAGATGAGGCCAATTAGGGACATATATGTAGCAGAGTTAGCCTTGATAAGTCAACACAGTGCATTTCGAGTTCTAAGAATTAGAAATTGCTCAATTTTTATAGATAAATTACACAGAAAGGGGCAAAATAAATATGGAAAAATATATTGCAAAAGTTGTGTTGTTATACCTAACTAAATATGGCATATAAAAGTCAGTGTTTACCGTCCCTTTAATGATTTGCAGCTCAACATTTGCACCAACCATAAAAACGAGACCATAATTAGAAGGTGGAAAATGTGGAAGTAGTAACAATGATTAGCATATTTAAAAAAACAAACAAAACTTTTACATTTAGATTAGGCAAAGCACAATTTAGTGTTCCTAGTACTAACTACAGTGACACGCTAAATTTCTTCAGACTAAGACTATGCAATGGCCTAAACAATTCTCTCATTTCTAAAGATTTTAGCATCTTTATAAGAGGAAAATAAAACATTGGGTTCAGTTTCACTTTAAAAAACATTTTTTCTTTAATGATTCCGATAGAGCAGACAATTTTAAGCAACTTTCCAATTTACTCCTGTTATCAAATTTTCTTTGTTCTCTTGGTATCTTTATTTGAAAAAGCAGGAATGTAAGCTTAGGAGCCACCACATTTTTGGTTCACCAACCTGGTTAGCTCGTGCAGATTGGTGGCTACATTTAAAAAAAAAAAAAAAAAAATACATTTTTGTTGTAGCTTTCTGCTATATAAATATAATAAAGGTATATCTTAAATCTGCTGTCTGCTGAAAAAGGGAGAGACTGGGAAATCAGACCAGCACTGGAAATTTTTGAAGACTGGCCAACACGAAAGAGAAAATTTACCAAACATTTTCAGCTTCTAAAAGCTTGAGGTGCAGAATTGCCTGAGCAGTTCCTGCACCTTATCCTCTCCGCCCCCTCAGAGGTGGTGGAGATAAATTGACACGCCCTGCTTTAATGTGATTGGCTGCTCTAATGTAGGAGGAGGGATTCAGAAGAGTTATTGCGGACTTGTCAATTGTGATTGCGGGTGACTGTAAAACTTAAAGGGACAGTCTACTCCAGATTTTTTATTGTTTAAAAAGATAGATAATCCCTTTATTACCCATTCCCCAGTTTTGCATAACCAACACTTATATTAATATAGGTACAATTTATCTCACAGCGCTTAACCAATATGAATGTCTTATAGTCCTTGAACTAAGGGTCCCTAGCAACCCCTGGGAGTGAATGGAAATGTGATTTGGATACAAGGAGCGCCTATCTTGAAGGCAGACACAGATAATAATAACAAGTATTAACCCATAAAAACACAAAAAAGTGGGGTTATATACAGAAAAATACATTGTGAAATATGTGTTAGTACTTGTTAATTTGCATATTGCTACCTATTCCAAGTATCACTTGTAATAGCAAGTGTTATTGATCCATGAACCTGACGCAAATTAGAATATCCTAGTCTATTAATGCATGGATAAATTGTGCAATATCACTTCTTAACAAAGAAGTGATATTGCACAATGAATCCATGCATTAATAGACTAGGATATTCTAATTTGCGTCAGGTTCATGGATCAATAACACTTGCTATTACAAGTGATACTTGGAATAGGTAGCAATATGCAAATTAACAAGTACTAACACATAATTAACAATGTATTTTTCTGTATATAACCCCTCTTTTTTGTGTTTTTTATGTTTTTTTGTGGTTTTTTATGTTCAATCTAGTAACTATGGCAACCTGCAGATCGCATCGGGTCGACTGCAGAGTATGTAGGACAAACCGGAAGTGATACTCCGTATAGATGGTTACACCGGAAGTGACGTCATAAACTAGGACGTCACTTCCGGTCTGCCGGTTTTTTACACACACACACACACACAGCATTAATGAAATAACCAACGGAGCAAACAATTTTATATATAAGGAACCCAATAATACATAGCTACATCTAAAGGCAGAAACACAGAAAACATATAATATCGACTAAGTGGAGATAAGGATTTATCCGGGCATAGGCGGTAATAAAGGAAGGTATCACCTCCAGTTTCTATAATTAGTACCACACGTTTTTTTGGAGCCAAAATAACTGCAATACTGATTGGATATACACAACTATAAATGAAGCTACCATAATACACCATTTATAGTCTTGATAAAGGCCCACTAGTAGGGCCGAAACACATTGACATTCATGGTAAGCTTCATTCTGATTACTGACATAACTGTTTTAGCAATATTGTACTATGTTGTATTTGTTTTCCACAGGCTCAAATACTAAAACAATTTAAGGGAGGAAAACCTTGGAAATATTGGATCTTCTCTACAGCACTTTCTAAAACACTCAAACTTTCACCTAGATGATTACAATTTAAAAGGAATACCTCCACAAGCCCACCACTGGGGCATGTTTTACATAACTGGTATTTATTCAATACCCAACATATATACTTTTATATTTTTATATTTCATATATATTTTTAACTTATTTTTATTTTATATTTTTTTACTAACCACGCAATCACATTCTGAATTTTTGTGGAATATTTAAACTATTTTTGATTTTTTGTCTTTTGTTTTTTCCATTTTTGAATACATTTTTGGTGATCACTTTTATTGTTGATTTTTTATATATTTTTTCACACATCCACTGCAATTTTTCTTTTGTGAGGCACTCACTATTTTTCAAGGGAAACTTATCAGCTCCCACCTTTGGATCAAATTACCTATCAGTACTGGGCTACCAATAAACTTATCATAATTTCAGCATATTGTTTTAAGGAGGATATAACCTCTGTACATGTTCCTGCAGTAGGTTTAATAACACTTTTTATGGAATAGGTTTAACTAATCTATTTTTAATCTATATTTGATTTTAAACTATGTTTTAAATAAATACATACATCTAACAAATATATACATACTTGTTATTATTATCTGTCTTTGCCTTCAAGATAGGCACTCCTTTTATCCAAATCACTTATAGTAATATACTTTTTACCTCTGTGAAAACCTTGTATCTAAGCCTCTGCAGACTGCCCCCTTATTTCAGTTCTTTTGATAGACTTGCCTTTAAGGCAATCAGTGCTGACTCCAAAATAACTAAATAGGAGTAAGCACAATTGCACACATAAACTAGCACTGTCTAGCTTTAAAAAAACTGTCAAAAATACACTGAGATAAGAGGCAGCCTGCAAAGGCTTAGAAATTAGCATATGAGCCTACATAGGTTTAGCTTTCAACAAAGAATACCAAGGATACAAAGCAAATTTGATGATAAATGTAAATTGGAAAGTTGTTTAATTTTGACTAGACTGTTCCTTTAAAGATGAAAGAACCTTTTATCTCACCTTTTTTACAACATTAAGTTTGTCTGGAGCATGGTCAAAGAGGGTATCAAATGCATCTCGCTCTTAAAAAAAAAGAAAAAGACTGTTTTAAACTTGGAGGTTAATGTTAACATTTTATGTCTTAAATTGTAGTGAAAAACAGTTAAGAGTGAGTGCACCTATTGGATTGAGACAGCTCAACCCTGATAAACAGCTGTTCCTTCAAACAACTGTGAGGGATCGATGGGGTAAAAAACAAGTGAGGGGAGCTGTGTGTATTTCAATATATAAATAATATGTGTTACAGTGACCTTTAAATGAGCTTCTCGTATTGGTTTCAAAATTCAATCATAATATATATTGCGCTGTGATAAGGTAAACAAATAGGTGAAAATTGGGTGAAAAATAGTGAAAATATGACTACAAGAGGTTAAAAAACAAAATATTTAATTGTTGCCATACAAAACAATATATTCTGATAGGATAATAAGTGGTAAAGAGCTCTATTACCTTGCGTATATTATATATTAAAATTCCTTAATCAAAAGTTAAAATTGACAATAAATTCACAATAAATTCATGCTATAGTGTTCAAAGCATATGATAAAAACAGATTAAGTTAAAATAATTAACGTAGGAGGTGGAAATAAATGTTCATCTGATGAATTGCAAGTATCTTTTGATGTGACTTTAAATGTGACTTTTAGTTGGAAATGAAATTACTCACAGTTTGCATGAAATAATTTTTCAGGTGTCTGATTGGTTGAAACAGACAAGCCTTTATGTGAATAAAACAGAATTTATGCTTACCTGATAAATTACTTTCTCCAACGGCGTCATCCTTACTTGTGGGAAATATCTCTTCCCCAACAGGAAATGGCAAAGAGTCCCAGCAAAGCTGGCCATATAGTCCCTCCTATGCTCCGCCCACCCCAGTCATTCGACCGACGGACAGGAGGAAAAATATAGGAGAAACCATATGGTACCGTGGTGACTGTAGTTAGAGAAAATAATTCATCAGACCTGATTAAAAAACCAGGGCGGGCCGTGGACCGGACACACCATTGGAGAAAGTAATTTATCAGGTAAGCATAAATTCTGTTTTCTCCAACATTGGTGTGTCCGGTCCACGGCGTCATCCTTACTTGTGGGAACCAATACCAAAGCTTTAGGACACGGATGAAGGGAGGGAGCAAATCAGGTTACCTAAACGGAAGGCACCACGGCTTGCAAAACCTTTCTCCCAAAAATAGCCTCCGAAGAAGCAAAAGTATCAAATTTGTAAAATTTGGCAAAGGTGTGCAGTGAAGACCAAGTCGCTGCCTTACATATCTGATCAACAGAAGCCTCGTTCTTGAAGGCCCATGTGGAAGCCACAGCCCTAGTGGAGTGAGCTGTGATTCTTTCAGGAGGCTGCCGTCCGGCAGTCTCGTAAGCCAATCGGATGATGCTTTTAAGCCAAAAGGAAAGAGAGGTAGAAGTCGCTTTTTGACCTCTGCTTTTACCAGAATAGACGACAAACAGAGAAGATGTTTGTCTGAAATCTTTTGTAGCTTCTAAATAGAATTTTAGAGCACGGACTACGTCCAAATTGTGTAACAAACGTTCCTTCTTTGAAACTGGATTCGGACACAAAGAAGGTACAACTATCTCCTGGTTAATATTTTTGTTAGAAACAACCTTTGGAAGAAAACCAGGCTTAGTACGCAAAACCACCTTATCTGCATGGAACACCAGATAGGGAGGAGCACACTGCAGAGCAGATAACTCTGAAACTCTTCTAGCAGAAGAAATAGCAACCAAAAACAAAACTTTCCAAGATAACAACTTAATATCTATGGAATGTAGAGGTTCAAACGGAACCCCTTGAAGAACTGAAAGAACTAAATTTAAACTCCAGGGAGGAGTCAAAGGTCTGTAAACAGGCTCGATCCTAACCAGAGCCTGAACAAATGCTTGAACATCTGGCATAGCTGCCAGTCGTTTGTGTAGTAAGACAGATAAAGCAGAAATCTGTCCCTTTAGAGAACTCGCAGATAATCCTTTATCCAAACCTTCTTGCAGAAAGGAAAGAATCTTAGGAATTTTTATCTTATTCCAAGGTAATCCCTTGGATTCACACCAGCAGATATATCTTTTCCATATCTTATGGTAAATCTTTCTAGTTACCGGTTTTCTGGCCTGAACCAGAGTATCAATCACAGAATCTGAAAACCCACGCTTTGATAGAATCAAGCGTTCAATCTCCAAGCCGTCAGCTGGAGGGAGACCAGATTTGGATGTTCAAATGGACCCTGAACAAGAAGGTCCTGTCTCAAAGGTAGCTTCCATGGTGGAACCGATGACATATTCACCAGGTCTGCATACCAAGTCCTGCGTGGTCACGCAGGGGCTATCAAGATCACCGAGGTCCTCTCCTGTTTGATCCTGGCTACCAGCCTGGGAATGAGAGGAAACGGTGGAAACACATAAGCTAGGTTGAAGGTCCAAGGCGCTACTAGTGCATCCAATAGAGTCGCCTTGGGATCCCTGGATCTGGACCCGTAGCAAGGAACCTTGAAGTTCTGACGAGACGCCATCAGATCCATGTCCGGAATGCCCCATAATTGAGTCAATTGGGCAAAAATCTCCGGGTGGAGTTCCCACTCCCCCGGATGGAATGTCTGACGACTCAGATAATCCGCTTCCCAGTTTTCCACACCTGGGATCTGGATCGCAGATAGATGGCAGGAGTGATTCTCCGCCCATTGTATTATTTTGGTTACTTCTTTCATCGCCAGGGAACTCCTTGTTCCCCCCTGATGATTGATATACGCAACAGTCGTCATGTTGTCTGATTGGAATCTTATGAATCTGGCCTTTGCAAGCTGAGGCCAAGCCCTGAGAGCATTGAATATCGCTCTTAGTTCCAGAATGTTTATCGGGAGAAGAGACTCTTCCCAAGACCATAGTCCCTGAGCTTTCAGGGATTCCCAGACCGCACCCCAGCCCACTAGACTGGCGTCGGTCGTGACAATGACCCACTCTGGTCTGCGGAAGCTCATTCCCTGGGATAGGTGGTCCAGGGATATCCACCAACGGAGTGAATCTCTGGTCTTCTGATCTACTTGAATCACTGGAGACAAGTTTGTATAGTCCCCATTCCACTGTTTAAGCATGCACAGTTGTAATGGTCTTAGATGAATTCGCGCAAAAGGAACTATGTCCATTGCCGCAACCATCAACCCTACTACTTCCATGCACTGAGCTATGGAAGGACGTGGAACAGAATGAAGAACTTGACAAGCGCTTAGAAGTTTTGACTTTCTGACATCTGTCAGAAAAATCCTCATTTCTAAGGAATCTATTATTGTTCCCAAGAAGGGAACTCTTGTTGACGGAGACAGAGAACTTTTTTCTATGTTCACCTTCCATCCGTGAGATCTGAGAAAGGCCAGAACGATGTCTGTATGAGCCTTTGATTTTGAAAGGGACGACGCTTGTATTAGAATGTCGTCCAAGTATGGTACTACTGCAATGCCCCTCGGTCTTAGAACCGCTAGAAGGGACCCGAGTACCTTTGTGAAAATCCTTGGAGCAGTGGCTAATCCGAATGGGAGGGCCACAAACTGGTAATGTTTGTCCAGAAAGGCGAACCTTAGGAACTGATGATGTTCTTTGTGGATAGGAATATGTAGGTACGCATCCTTTAGATCCACGGTAGTCATAAATTGACCTTCCTGGATAGTGGGTAGAATCGTTCGAATGGTTTCCATTTTGAACGATGGTACCCTGAGAAATTTGTTTAGGATCTTTAAATCCAGAATTGGTCTGAAGATTCCCTCTTTTTTGGGAACTACGAACAGATTTGAGTAAAATCCCATTCCTTGTTCCGTCATTGGAACTGGGTGTATCACTCCCATCTTTAACAGGTCTTCTACACAATGTAAGAACGCCTGTCTCTTCATTTGGTTTGAGGATAAGTGAGACATGTGGAACCTTCCCCTTGGGGGTAGTTCCTTGAATTCCAGAAGATAACCCTGAGAAACTATTTCTAGCGTCCAGGGATCCTGAACATCTCTTGCCAAAGCCTGAGCAAAGAGAGAGAGTCTGCCCCCCACTAGATCCGGTCCCGGATCGGGGGCTACTCCTTCATGCTGTTTTGTTAGCAGCGGCAGGCTTCTTGGCCTGCTTACCCTTGTTCCAGCCTTGCATCGGTTTCCAGGCTGGTTTGGTCTGTGAGGTATTACCCTCTTGCTTAGAGGATGCAGAATTAGAGCCCGGTCCGTTCCTGAAATTATGAAAGGAACGAAAATTAGACTTATTCTTGGCTTTGAAAGGCCTATCTTGTGGGAGGGCGTGACCCTTTCCCCCAGTGATGTCTGAGATAATCTCTTTCAATTCTGGTCCAAAGAGAGTTTTACCCTTGAAGGGGATGTTAAGCAATATTGTCTTGGATGATACATCCGCTGACCAAGACTTTAGCCAAAGCGCTCTGCGTGCCACAATTGCAAACCCTGAATTTTTCGCCGCTAATCTAACTAATTGCAAAGCAGCATCTAAAATAAAAGAGTTAGCCAACTTAAGTGCGTGAACTCTGTCCATAACCTCCTCATATGGAGTCTCTCTACTGAGCGACTTTTCTAGTTCCTCGAACCAGAACCACGCTGCTGTAGTGACAGGAACAATGCACGAAATGGGTTGTAGAAGGTAACCTTGCTGTACAAAAATCTTTTTAAGCAAACCTTCCAATTTTTTTATCCATAGGATCTGTGAAAGCACAACTATCCTCGATATGGAATAGTAGTGCGTTTGTTTAGAGTAGAAACTGCCCCCTCGACCTTAGGGACTGTCTGCCATAAGTCCTTTCTGGGGTCGACCATAGGAAATAATTTCTTAAATATAGGAGGGGGAACAAAAGGTATGCCGGGCTTCTCCCACTCCTTATTCACTATGTCCGCCACCCGCTTGGGTATAGGAAAAGCGTCGGGGTGCACCGGAACCTCTAGGAACTTGTCCATCTTGCATAATTTTTCTGGAATGACCAAGTTGTCACAATCATCCAGAGTAGATAACACCTCCTTAAGCAGTGCACGGAGATGTTCTAATTTAAATTTAAATGTCACAACATCAGGTTCAGCCTGTTGAGAAATTTTTCCTGAATCTGAAATTTCCCCATCTGACAAAACCTCCCCCATGGCCCCTTCAGATTGGGGTGAGGGTATGACAGAACAATTATCATCAGCGCCCTCCTGCTCTTCAGTGTTTAAAACAGAGCAATCGCGCTTTCTCTGATATGCAGGCATTTTGGATAAAATATTTGCTATGGAGTTATCCATTACAGCCGTCAATTGTTGCATGGTAATAAGCATTGGCGCGCTAGAAGTACTAGGGGCCTCCTGCGTGGGCAAAACTGGCGTAGACACAGAAGGAGATGATGTAGAACCATGTCTACTCCCTTCATCTGAGGAATCATCTTGGGCAATTTCATTATCTGTGGCAGTACTGTCCTTACTTTGTTTGGACGCTATGGCACAATTATCACACAATTTTGAAGGGGGAGACACATTGGCTTTCATACATATAGAACATAGCTTATCTGAAGGCACAGACATGTTAAACAGGCTTAAACTTGTCAATAAAGCACAAAAACCGTTTTAAAACAAAACCGTTACTGTCTCTTTAAATTTTAAACAGCACACTTTATTACTGAATATGTGAAAAAATATGAAGGAATTGTTCAAAATTTACCAAAATTTCACCACAGTGTCTTAAAGCATTAAAAGTATTGCACACCAATTTTCAGAGCTTTAACCCTTAAAATAACGAAACCGGAGCCGGTTACAGATTTAACCCCTATACAGTCCCAGCTACAGCCTTTGCTGTGACTTTACCAAGCCCAGAGGGGAATACGATACCAAATGACGCCTTATAGGAACTTTTCCAACTACTTTCAGGTCCTCACACATGCATCTGCATGTCTTGCTCTCAAAAACAACTGCGCAGTAATGGCGCGAAAATGAGGCTCAGCCTACAACTGGGAAGGCCCTTCCTGACTGGAAAAGGTGTCTAACATAGTGCCTGACGTTAAAAAACGCTCCCCAAGTTTATAAGTGTGAATTATCAGCATAAACATGTATAAAATGTCCAAATAAAGCAATCGATTTAGCCCATAAAAGTGTCTACCAGTTTTATAGCCCATATTAAGCCCTTTATTCTGTTTGAGACTAAGAAAATGGCTTACCGGTCCCCATGAGGGGAAATGACAGCCTTCCAGCATTACACAGTCTTGTTAGAAATATGGCTAGTCATACCTTAAGCAGAAAAGTCTGCTAACTGTTTCCCCCAACTGAAGTTACTTCATCTCAACAGTCCTATGTGGAAACAGCAATCGATTTTAGTTACTGTCTGCTAAAATCATCTTCCTCTCACAAACAGAAATCTTCATCCTTTTCTGTTTCAGAGTAAATAGTACATACCAGCACTATTTTAAAATAACAAACTCTTGATAGTAGAATAAAAAAACTACAACTAAACACCACATACTCTTAACCATCTCCGTGGAGATGTTGCCTGTGCAACGGCAAAGAGAATGACTGGGGTGGGCGGAGCCTAGGAGGGACTATATGGCCAGCTTTGCTGGGACTCTTTGCCATTTCCTGTTGGGGAAGAGATATTTCCCACAAGTAAGGATGACGCCGTGGACCGGACACACCAATGTTGGAGAAAATAATTTTTCGCTGTAGTTAAAACTTGTAGATCGAAATTGTAGATGAAGATAACAACTACTGGATGGTAAAGATGCTGAAACTGTTTACCTAAACTGGGTTTGCAGGAGTTTCAGTTGTTGATAAAACTTGGTTCTGTATGTAACGTAGGAGGTGGAAATAAATGTTCATCTGATGAATTGCAAGTATCTTTTGATGTGACTTGTGATGTGACTTTTAGTTGGAAATGAAATTACTCACAGTTTGCATGAAATAATTTTTCCAGGTGTCTGATTGGTTGAAACAGACAAGCCTTTATGTGAATAAAATAATTTTTCCGCTGTAGTTAAAACTTGTAGATCGAAATTGTAGATGATGATAACAACTACTGGATGGTAAAGATGCTGAAACTGTTTACCTAAACTGGGTTTGCAGGAGTTTCAGTTGTTGATAAAACTTGGTTCTGTATATTTAAACTGTTATCTAAGACTTGGTTTGCAGGAGTTTCAGTTGTTGGTATGACTTAATTATAGAAACTCTTTACCTTGTATTTATTTGCTGGAGTTTCTATTTTTCTGGTTGCGTGAGGTGTTTGAACGCTTCTCTTTGTAGGTGTCTGTTTGTAGCTGAAACTATATACCCTCCCAGGGTTTGCTGGAGTTTCAGTGATTGATGGTTGGTCTGTAGTGAAACTGTTTACCTTGGAAAGGTTTGCAGGAGTTTCAGACCACCTGTTGGTTATAAAAATCTTTTCTTAAGAGTTGCTGGAGCTGTATACCTTTTACAAGGTTTGCTGGAGCTTCAGGTCTGGTGAGTGTCCACTTAAGTCTTGTGGTGCTCGGTGTATAGCAATCACCGGTAACAGATTTTTTCGTGTTCAATCCAGGGTAGTCTCAGATACAGACTTGAGTTGTTGGAGTGCACACTAGGGGCAAATCTACGCGTTTCGGCTTCAGCCTTTATCAAGATGCCCAAGGTGTGCTGGTCTTGAGTTTTTAAAGGTGTAGGCGTGATTTTATTGGAGCAATTTGAAATCTGGATCAGCCAATCAGCAAATTGATTGGTAACTACATAGGTTTTTAGCAATTAGTTTAATTATGTTGAAAAAAGGACTTTAGTTTTACCTTGAACATAGGAAAATTGATAAATAAAATATGACATTTATAAAATAGGAAACAATAAAAAAATATTTTGATAATTTTTATGGACTTTTTTTGAAATGTAAAAATGTTTAAAAAACTTTTTAAAACTTGTAGATATTAGAACAATTAAATATTCAACATTAGCAAAAATACCCTTTAAATCCACTACAAGAATCAGTACTCAATAAAGGCCTATCCTTTGCACCCTCATGTAAATTAAATAAATTTGATACTCTAATAAACATAAACCAATATATTCGAAAGCTCACTTTAAAAAGATATTTTATCAAAAATCCTGTAGAAAACAAAATCCTCAAAGAAAATGAATCTAGATATAAACATACAAATCTAAAAGCCACTTCCACATTTTATCCAACAAATGAAAAAAGTGAATCTATTAAACTCTTTGAAAAAATGGTAAAACAAGATATTGATAAAATTGATGAAAATAAATACATAAATTGGAACGCCTACACCTTTAAAAACTCAAGACCAGCACACCTTGGGCATCTTGATAAAAGGCTGAAGCCGAAACGCGTAGATTTGCCCCTAGTGTGCACTCCAACAACTCAAGTCTGCATCTGAGACTACCCAGGACTGAACACGAAAAAATCTGTTACCGGTGATTGCTATACACCGAGCACCACAAGACTTAAGTGGACACTCACCAGACCTGAAGCTCCAGCAAACCTTGAAAAAGGTATACAGCTCCAGCAACTCTTAAGAAAAGATTTTTATAACCAACAGGTGGTCTGAAACTCCTGCAAACCTTTCCAAGGTAAACAGCTTCACTGCAGATCAACCATCAATCACTGAAACTCCAGCAAACCCTGGGAGGGTATATAGTTTCAGCTACAAACAGACACCTACAAAGAGAAGCGTTCAAACACCTCACGCAACCAGAAAAATAGAAACTCCAGCAAATAAATACAAGGTAAAGAGTTTCTATAATTAAGTCATACCAACAACTGAAACTCCTGCAAACCAAGTCTTAGATAACAGTTTAAATATACAGAACCAAGTTTTATCAACAACTGAAACTCCTGCAAACCCAGTTTAGGTAAACAGTTTCAGCATCTTTACCATCCAGTAGTTGTTATCATCATCTATAATTTCGATCTACAAGTTTTAACTACAGCGGAAAAATTATTTTATTCACATAAAGGCTTGTCTGTTTCAACCAATCAGACACCTGGAAAAATTATTTCATGCAAACTGTGAGTAATTTCATTTCCAACTAAAAGTCACATCTAAAGTCACATCAAAAGATACTTGCAATTCATCAGATGAACATTTATTTCCACCTCCTACGTTAATTATTTTAACTTAATCTGTTTTTATCATATGCTTTGAACACTATAGCATGAATTTATTGTGAATTTATTGTCAATTTTAACTTTTGATTAAGGAATTTTAATATATAATATACGCAAGGTAATAGAGCTCTTTACCACTTATTATCCTATCAGAATATATTGTTTTGTATGGCAACAATTAAATATTTTGTTTTTTAACCTCTTGTAGTCATATTTTCACTATTTTCACCCAATTTTCACCTATTTGTTTACCTTATCACAGCGCAATATATATTATGATTGAATTTTGAAACCAATACGAGAAGCTCATTTAAAGGTCACGGTAACACATATTATTTATGTATTGAAATACACACAGCTCCCCTCACTTGTTTTTTACCCCATGTCTTAAATTGTACAAATTGTAATTACCCTTTAATAGTACATATGGCTGATTATATATATGGCCGTGCGAAGGTCATGAGAGAAGTAAAAAGTTATTTTTCATCATACAGCAAAATAAGATCTATTAAGAAGAACACACAACACACATACAGGCCTAGATAACAAATGAAAAGTAGTATATTAGCGACCGAGCAAAAGTTGAGGGTGCGCTAACATCTGGATGTTGGATATCAAGTTAGATAAATCCCCCACATAATAGACTTCTATGGGGGTGTGATGTCAGCTATTGCTCGAGCACTAGGCTGAAGGTGTGATAAACCATAGGTGCGCTAAGGTCAAATAGTGGCGTTCTTCACAAACTTTTAAACTATGATTTTCTATTGATATAGTAAGTTATAAAACACTGCACACATACATATATACATACATACGAAGACACATATATATATATATATATATATATACATACACAGTATATATACTGTATATATATATCTATATATATATATCTATATATATATATATATATATATATATATATATATATATAAATAGGGTGGAAACGTATCACTATGGCTTACTAGTCAGGGGTAAAATCTACTAGCCCACTCAACGTTAAACATAGGAAAAATCTAATTTCTAACTTGTCCGCTGCAATTTCTAAGAGTCCGGGTCTAGTGGACCACTGGAAATTTCAAGCCACGTCTGTGTGTATATGTATATATATATATATATATATATATATATATATATATATATATATACATACAGGTGAAACTCGAAAAATTAGAATATCGTGCAAAAGTTCATTTATTTCACTAATGCAACTTAAAAGGTGAAACTAATATATGATATAGACTCATTACATGCAAAGCAAGATAGTTCAAGCCGTGATTTATCATAATTGTGATGATTATGGCTTACAGCTCATGAAAACCCCAAATCCACAATCTCAGAAAATTAGAATATTACATGCAATCAATAAAACAAGGATTGTACATATATCGGACCTCTGAAAAGTATAAGCATGCATACTGTATGTACTCAGTACTTGGTTTGGGCCTCTTTTGCAGCAATTACTGCCTCAATGCGGCGTGGCATGGAAGATATCAGCCTGTGGCACTGCTGAGGTGTTATGGAAGACCAGAATGCTTCAATAGCGGCCTTCAGCTCTTCTGCATTGTTCGGTCTCATGTCTCTTATCTTTCTCTTAGCAATGCCCCATAGATTCTCTATGGGGTTCCGGTCAGGCGAGTTTGCTGGCCAGTCAAGCACAGTAATCCCACGGTCATTGAACCAGGTTTTGGTGCTTTTGGCAGTATGGGCAGGTGCCAAGTCCTGCTGGAAAATGAAGTCAGCATCCCCATAGAGCTTGTCTGAGGAAGGAAGCATGAAGTGCTCCAAAATCTCCTGGTAGACGTCTGCATTGACCCTGGACCTAATGAAGCACAGTGGACCAACATCAGCATATGACATGGCTCCCCAAATCAACACAGACTGTGGAAACTTCACAGTGGACTTCAAGCATCTTGCAGTGTGTGCCTCTCCATTCTTCCTCCATACTCTGGGTCCTTGGTTTCCAAATGAGATGCAAAATTTTCTCTCATCAGAAAAGAGGATTTTGGACCACTGAGCAACAGACCAGGTCTGTTTTTCTTTAGCCCAGGTAAGACGCTTCTGACATTGTTTGTTGTTCAGGAGTGGCTTGACAAGAGGAATACAACATTTGAAGCCCATGTCCAGTATCCGTCTGTGTGTGGTGGCTCTTGATGCACTGACTCCAGCCTCAGTCCACTCCTTGTGAAAGTCCCCAACACTTTTGAATGGCCTTTTCCTGACAATCCTTCCACATAACTTTCTATTAATGTGCTTTGATATAGGACTTTGGGAACATCCAACTTCTTTTGCAATTACCTTTTGAGGCTTTCCCTCCTTATGGAGGGTGTCAATGATGGTTTTCTGCACAACTGTCAGGTCAGAAGTCTTTCCCATGATTGTGATTCCTATTAAACCAGACTGAGAGACCATTTAAAGGCTCAGGAACCCTTTGCAGGTGTTATGGCTTAATTAGCTGATTAGAGTAGGACACTTTGAGCCTAGAATATTGCACCTTTTCACAATATTCTAATTTTCTGAGATTGTGGGATTGGGGTTTTCATGAGCTGTAAACCATAATCATCACAATTATGACAAATCACGTCTTGAACTATCTTGCTTTGCATGTAATGAGTATATCTCATATATTAGTTTCACCTTTTAAGTTGCATTAGTGAAATAAATTAACTTTTGCACGATATTCTAGTTTTTCGAGTTTCACCTGTATATATAACATAATTTATGCTTACCTGATAAATTTATTTCTCTTGTAGTGTGTTCAGTCCACGGGTCATCCATTACTTATGGGATATATTCTCCTCCCCAACAGGAAGTTGCAAGAGGATCACCCAAGCAGAGCTGCTATATAGCTCCTCCCCTCACATGTCATATCCAGTCATTCGACCGAAACAAGACGAGAAAGGAGAAACTATAGGGTGCAGTGGTGACTGGAGTTATAATTTAAAATGTAGAACCTGCCTCAAATAGACAGGGCGGGCCGTGGACTGAACACACTACAAGAGAAATAAATTTATCAGGTAAGCATAAATTATGTTTTCTCTTGTTAAGTGTGTTCAGTCCACGGGTCATCCATTACTTATGGGATACCAATACCAAAGCTAAAGTACACGGATGATGGGAGGGACAAGGCAGGAACATTAGACAGAAGGAACCACTGCCTGTAGAACCTTTCTCCCAAAAACAGCCTCCGAAGAAGCAAAAGTGTCAAATTTGGAAAATTTGGAAAAAGTATGAAGCGAAGACCAAGTTGCAGCCTTGCAAATCTGTTCAACAGAGGCCTCATTCTTAAAGGCCCAGGTGGAAGCCACAGCTCTAGTGGAATGAGCTGTAATTCTTTCAGGAGGCTGCTGACCAGCAGTCTCATAAGCTAAGCGTATTATGCTACGAAGCCAAAAAGAGAAAGAGGTAGCCGAAGCCTTTTGACCTCTCCTCTGTCCAGAGTAAACGACAAACAGAGAAGAAGTTTGTCGAAAATCTTTAGTTGCCTGAAAGTAGAACTTCAGAGCACGGACCACGTCTAGATTATGCAAAAGACGTTCCTTCTTTGAAGAAGGATTAGGACATAAGGATGGAACAACAATCTCTTGATTGATATTCTTGTTAGAAACAACCTTAGGTAAAAACCCAGGTTTAGTACGCAGGACTACCTTGTCTGAATGAAAGATCAGATAAGGAGAATCACAATGTAAGGCAGATAACTCAGAGACTCTTCGAGCTGAGGAAATAGCCATCAAAAACAGAACTTTCCAAGATAAAAGCTTAATATCAATGGAATGAAGGGGTTCAAACGGAACACCCTGGAGAACTTTAAGAACCAAGTTTAAGCTCCACGGAGGAGCAACAGCTTTAAACACAGGCTTAATCCTAGCCAAAGCCTGACAAAAAGCCTGGACGTCTGGATTCTCTGCCAGACGCTTGTGTAAAAGAATAGACAGAGCAGAAATCTGTCCCTTTAGTGAACTAGCGGATAAGCCCTTTTCTAAACCCTCTTGTAGAAAAGACAATATCCTAGGAATCCTAACCTTACTCCATGAGTAACTTTTGGATTCACACCAATATAAATATTTACGCCATATCTTGTGGTAAATTTTTCTGGTAACAGGTTTCCGAGCCTGTATTAATGTATCAATAACCGAATCCGAAAACCCACGCTTTGATAGAATCAAGCGTTCAATTTCCAAGCAGTCAGCCTCAGAGAAATTAGGTTTGGATGGTTGAAAGGACCCTGAATTAGAAGGTCCTGCCTCAGGGGTAGAGACCATGGTGGACAGGACGACATGTCCACTAGGTCTGCATACCAGGTCCTGCGTGGCCACGCAGGCGCTATCAGAATCACCGATGCTCTCTCCTGTTTGATCCTGGCAATCAGTCGAGGAAGCAACGGAAAAGGTGGAAACACATAAGCTATGTTGAAAACCCAAGGGGCTGCTAGTGCATCTACCAGCACCGCTCCCGGGTCCCTGGACCTGGATCCGTAACAAGGAAGCTTGGCGTTCTGGCGAGATGCCATGAGATCCAGATCCGGTTTGCCCCAACGAAGAATTAGTTGGGCAAATACCTCCGGGTGAAGTTCCCACTCCCCCGGATGAAAAGTCTGGCGACTTAAAAAATCCGCCTCCCAGTTCTCCACGCCTGGGATGTAGATCGCTGACAGGTGGCAAGAGTGAGACTCTGCCCAGCGAATTATCTTCGAGACTTCCAACATCGCTAGGGAACTCCTGGTTCCCCCTTGATGATTAATGTAAGTCACAGTCGTGATGTTGTCCGACTGAAATCTGATGAACCTCAGTGTTGCCAACTGAGGCCAAGCTAGAAGAGCATTGAATATTGCCCTTAATTCTAGTATGTTTATTGGGAGGAGTTTCTCCTCCTGAGTCCACGATCCCTGAGCGTTCAGGGAGTTCCAGACTGCTCCCCAGCCTAGTAGGCTGGCATCTGTTGTTACAATCGTCCAATCTGGTCTGCGAAAGGACATTCCTTTGGACAGATGAACCCGTGATAACCACCAGAGAAGAGAATCTCTGGTCTCCTGGTCCAGATTTAGCAAAGGGGACAGATCTGAGTAATCCCCGTTCCATTGACTTAGCATGCATAGTTGCAGCGGTCTGAGATGTAGGCGCGCAAATGGCACTATGTCCATTGCCGCGACCATTAAGCCGATCACTTCCATGCACTGAGCTACTGATGGGCTTGGAATGGAGTGAAGGACACGGCAAGCATTGAGAAGTTTTGATAGCCTGGACTCCGTCAGGTAAATCTTCATCTCTACAGAATCTATAAGAGTCCCTAGAAAAGGGACCCTTGTGAGTGGTAACAGAGAACTCTTTTCCACGTTCACTTTCCACCCATGCGACCTCAGAAATGCTAGAACTATCTCTGTATGAGACTTTGCATTTTGAAAACTTGACGCTTGTATCAGAATGTCGTCTAGGTACGGGGCCACCGCTATGCCTCGTGGTCTTAGTACCGCCTGAAGTGAGCCCAGAACCTTTGTAAAAATTCTCGGGGCCGTAGCCAACCCGAAGGGAAGTGCTACAAACTGGTAATGCCTGTCTAGAAAGGCAAACCTTAGGTACCGATAATGATCTTTGTGAATCGGTATGTGAAGGTAGGCATCCTTTAAATCCACTGTGGTCATATATTGACCCTCTTGGATCATGGGTAGGATGGACCGAATGGTTTCCATCTTGAACGATGGAACCCTTAGGAATTTGTTTAAGATTTTTAAATCTAAGATTGGTCTGAAGGTTCCCTCTTTCTTGGGAACCACAAACAGATTTGAATAAAACCCTTGCCCCTGTTCCGTCCGCGGAACTGGGTGGATCACTCCCATCACTAAGAGGTCTTCTACACATTGTAGAAATGCCTCTTTCTTTACTAGGTTTGTTGATAACCTTGACAGATGAAACCTCCCTTGTGGAGGAGAAGTCTTGAAATCCAGAAGATATCCCTGAGATATAATCTCCAGCGTCCAGGGATCCTGTACATCTCTTGCCCAAGCCTGGGCGAAGAGAGAGAGTCTGCCCCTCACTAGATCCGTCTCCGGAAAGGGGGCCCTGACTTCATGCTGTCTTAGGGGCGGAAGTAGGCTTTCTGGCCTGCTTGCCCTTGTTCCATGACTGATTGCCTTTCCAACCCTGTCTGTAACGAGCAGCAGTTCCTTCCTGTTTTGGAGCGGAGGAAGTTGATGCTGCTCCTGCCTTGAAATTACGAAAGGCACGAAAATTAGACTGTTTGGCCTTCGATTTGGCCCTGTCCTGAGGAAGGGTGTGGCCCTTACCTCCAGTAATGTCAGCAATAATTTCCTTCAAGCCGGGCCCGAATAAGGTCTGCCCTTTGAAAGGAATGTTTAGTAATTTAGACTTAGAAGTTACATCTGCTGACCCGGATTTAAGCCAAAGCGCTCTGCGCGCCTGTATGGCGAATCCTGAATTTTTAGCGGTAAGTTTGGTTAAATGCACTACGGCATCCGAAACAAACGCATTAGCCAGCTTAAGGGTTCTAATCTTGCTCAGAGACTCATCCAATGGTGCTGTGCGAATCGCCTCTTCCAGAGACTCAAACCAGAATGCCGCTGCAGCAGTGACAGGCGCAATGCATGCAAGAGGCTGTAATATAAAACCTTGTTGAATAAACATTTTCTTAAGATAACCCTCTAATTTTTTATCCATTGGATCTGAGAAAGCACAGCTATCCTCCACCGGGATAGTGGTACACTTGGCTAAAGTAGAAACTGCTCCCTCCACCTTAGGGACCGTCTGCCATAAGTCTCGTGTGGTGGCGTCTATAGGGAACATTTTTCTAAATATCGGAGGAGGGGAAAAAGGCACACCGGGTCTTTCCCACTCCTTACTAATAATATCTGTAAGCCTCTTTGGTATAGGAAAAACGTCAGTACACACCGGCACAGCGTAGTATTTATCCAGCTTACATAATTTCTCTGGGATTGCCACCGTGTCACAATCATTCAGAGCCGCTAACACCTCCCCTAGCAACACGCGGAGGTTCTCAAGCTTAAATTTAAAATTTGAAATTTCTGAATCCGGTCTCCCCGAATCAGAACCGTCACCCACAGAATGAAGCTCTCCGTCCTCATGTTCTGCAAATTGTGACGCAGTATCAGACATGGCTCTCGTGTCATCGGCGCGCTCTGTCCTTAACCCAGAACTGTCGCGCTTGCCTCTTAACTCTGGCATATTGTATAATACTTCTTTCATAACATTAGCCATATCATGTAAAGTGATTTGTAAGGGCCTTGATGTACTTGGCGCCTCAATCTCACGCACCTCCCGAGCGGGAGACGAAGGTACTGACACGTGAGGAGAGTTAGACGGCATAACTGCCCCCTCGTTGTCTGGTGATAATTTTTTAAGCGGTACAGATTGATTTTTCAAAGTAATCAATACAATTGGTACACATATTTCTATTGGGCTCCACAATGGCTTTTAAAAATAATGAACAAGCAGATTCCTCTGTATCAGACATGTTTAAACAGACTAGCAATGAAGCTAGCAAGCTTGGAAAATACTTTCAATAAGTTTGCAAGCAATATAAAAAACGCTGCAGCGCTTTTAAAAAACACAGTTGAGTAACTAAAGAATAATTCAGTTATAGTCAACAATTCTTTAAATGTATTAATTAGCAGAGGATTGCACCCATTAGCAACCGGATGATTAACCCCTCAGTACCCAAAAAAACCAATATCAAATTAATATAAAACGTTTTTATCACAGTCTAACACACTGTCACAGGTTTGCTGTGACTGATTACCTCCCTCAAAAAACGAATTTTGAAGACCCCTGAGCTCTCTAGAGACATCCTGGATCAAGGAGGAAGAAGCAGGAAGACTGTGCTAGAATTTTAACTGCGCAACAAGGCGCTAAAAAGAGGCCCCTCCCGCTCATTTACAACAGTGGGAGACCTGATATAACGGTTTCTATGCAGAAATATGCGTTAGCCATGTGGAAAAAAATTCATGCCCAAAGGATTTATCACCAAAGTACCTCACAAAACGAATAACATGCCAGTAAACGTTTTGAAAATAAACTTTAAATGTCATGCAAAGTTATTACTAAGCCTGCAACCAGTCGCTACCACTGCAGATAAGGCTTAAGCATTATTTCAGTATTAACAGTATTTTCACAGTCAAATTCTAGTCCCTAGAAAATAACTCTACTGTGCATACATTTATAAGCCTGATACCAGTCACTACTACTGCATTTAAGGCTGTACTTACATCATACGGGTAACAGCAGTATTTTCTTAGTCAATTCCATTCCCAGAAAATATTGTACTGCACATACCTCATTTTGCGGTGGACCCCGCATGCTATTCCCATGTTCTGAAGTTACCCCACTCCTCAGAATGTCGAGAACAGCCAGTGGATCTTAGTTACGCCTGCTAAGATCATAGAAAACGCAGGCAGTTTCTTCTTCCAAATACTGCCTGAGATAGAAAAAACAGCACACTCCGGTGCCATTTAAAATAACAAACTTTTGATTGAAGAATAATTAAGTAAAAACTCCAACTCCTCCCGCGACCTCCTTCTTTGTTGAAGGTTGCAAGAGAATGACTGGATATGACATGTGAGGGGAGGAGCTATATAGCAGCTCTGCTTGGGTGATCCTCTTGCAACTTCCTGTTGGGGAGGAGAATATATCCGATAAGTAATGGATGACCCATGGACTGAACACACTTAACAAGAGAAATATATATATATATATATACATACATACACACACACACATACACAGTACTGTGCAACCATCAGCTTTGTTTTTTTTGTAAAGTTTTTAATCACCGTCCATATTTATTTTTCGGTGTCTTTATTAAGATAGAAACAGAAAAAACAGGTCATATGTACACAAAATACAAAAAACTAAAATTTCAGAACAAAATGGCTTTTTTAGGCAAAAAAGTCATTATTTAGTGTGACCTCCCTTGGCACTAAGCACATCTTGAACTCTTTTGGGGAGACTGTTCTGAAGTTTTCTCAAGTAATCTTCTAGTATATTATACCAGGCTTCTTTTAGCACATCCCAGAGTTTAGAGTTAGGTTGTCTTTCATTACTTTCTCTGTACAGGTGATCCCATACTACCTCTATAATATTCAGATCTAGAGTCTGTGGAGGCAAGTCCATGACTGTCAGTGTTTTATCAGCTGTTTTTCACTCCATATATGATTTCACTGCATTAGCAGTGTGCTTGGAATCGTTATCATGCTGAAAAATAAAACCATTCCCAATCAGGCACTTTCCAGAAGGAATGGCATGATGAATTAAAACCTGTCTGTACTTTTCAGTACTCATGATCCCATCAATTCAGACAATATTGCCAACACCACTGGCAGAAATGCAGCCCCAAACCAGGACAGACCCTCCACCATGTTTTACTGAAGGTCGCAATCACTCATTCTTCCATCTCTCTCCAACTATTTTTCTCACATAATGTAGACGATTGGATCCAAGAATTTTAAACCTAGATTCGTCACTCCATAATACTCTTTTCCAATGATCTTCATTCCAATCTTTGTGAGCTTTAGCATAAAAAATTGGTTTCTTGGCTACTACCCTTCCACAAAGACCATTCCTGATCAAGCATCTTCAGACAGTAGAAGGGTCAACTTGGCATTCCGATGAAGCTGCCAGATGCTGAACCAGGTCCTTAAAGAAGAAACTCTGAAAAACTTTTCATCGGATTTTGTAAGTTTTCTTGGCTTTCCAGTCCTTTTTTTGCCCTTGATCTCTCCTGATTCTTCAAATTTCTTTATAACAGCTTGAATACGACATCTTAAGAATCCAGTTTGTTTGCTAATTTCCCTTTGAGAGTGGCCTTGCTTATGCTAAAGTATGATTTTGTCTGTCAAATTCTGTGATCTTTAGCATTTTGAATGGAATGATGAGATTGAAAGTTGGTCTCATTAGCAAGCTTCCAATTAATAAAACTCATACCACATGTGTATGTAATGCTCAAGCATGTCTTGCACAAACCTGGTGTAATAGACCTTTTTCACAGCAGTCATTTTGACATGAAATAGTAGGACAGATATAGGTGTTAGCAATGTTATGAATTAGGGTTCCATTCCATTTAGATTTATGAGAATCAGGTTCCTGCTATTGCTCGAGTGTAAGGGGAGGTGACACTAAATACTTGCCACTTTAGCCTATAGAAGCTGTATTTCTGTTTTTTCACCCTGTTTTTTAACTGCATATAAATATCCTGTATTTTTTGGTTATATTCTAATAAAGAGACTGATAAATAATTATATATGGTCATTATACCATTGCTAACACAACAAATCTAATTGTGGCCTAAGACTTTTGCACAGTACTGTGTGTATATATATATATATATATATATATATATATATATATATATAATATATGTATATATATATATATATATATATATTTATGTGCACGTATGTGTGTGTGTGTATATATTTATGTGCATGTATATGTGTTTGGTAAGAAGATGAGAGAGGCCTGTAATTTTCATCATAGGTATACCTCAACTATGAGAGACAAAATGTGGAAACAAATTCAGACAATCACATTGTCTGATTTGGAAAGAATTTATTTGCAAATTATGGTGGAAAATAAGTATTTGGTCAATATCAAAAAGTTAATCTCAATACTTTGTTATATATCCTTTGTTGGCAATGACAGAGGTCAAACATTTTCTGTAAGTCTTCACAAGGTTGTCACACACTGTTGCTGGTATGTTGGCTCATTCCTGCATGCAGATCTCCTCTAGAGCAGTGATGTTTTGGGGCTGTCGCTGGGCAACACCGTCTTTCAACTCCCTCCAAAGGTTTTCTATGGGTTTGAGATCTGGAGACTGGCTAGGCCACTCCAGGACCTTGAAATGCTTCTTACGAAGCCACTCCTTCGTTGCCCGGGCGGTGTGTTTGGGATCATTGCCATGCTGAAAGACCCAGCCACGTTTCATCTTCAATGCCCTTGCTGATGGAAGGAGGTTTGCACTCAAAATCTCACGATACATGGCCCCATTCATTCTTTCATGT
>NC_069505.1:116524474-116656974 GCF_027579735.1 Bombina bombina
TCAGTTTAACCAGACCTGAGCTGTCGAGCAGATTTCAAATGAACAAGATCTTCCTGTCTATAAATCAGTCCAGATTGGAATGCATAGAAAGAACTGTTTGCAGAAAAATGCAAGTGAAGTCTGTGTTGTGTGATTATTCTATTAGGTTTATAATGCTGTTTAGCAAATGTTTTTGTTCATTTAACTTAGTTTAATTATATATTCTGTGTTGTGTGATTATTTTATTAGGTTTATAATGCTGTTTAGCATTTAAAGTCTTCATTTCAAAGCTTTAAAAATAATGTATTAGGTGTTACTTATGACAATTTTGAGAGGGGCCTGGAACCTAACTCCCTCACTTCCCATTGACTTACATTATAAACTGGGTTTCAATTTACAACAGTTTCAATTTACAACCATTCCTTCTGGAACCTAACCCCGGCGTAAACTGAGGGCTACCTGTATTTAGTTTCACATGAAATTAGGGTGAGGTGACCAACTCCATCCCTCTACGGATGCTAAATATTTAGTTACAAGAATAGTAAATCACTGTGTAGACCAGGGGTGCCCAATAGGTAGATCCCCCGGCGCTGCTGGTAGATCGCGGCCGATGTAATCAAAATGATGTGGTCAAGGTACGCGATCTCAACACTGGGGCGTGAGTAGCGTATGGTTGCTAGCGATAACGCTTTATCTACCGCAGTGTGTGAAGGGGCAGGTCATTAAACAGTCTGATGGTGGGACACGAAAAGTGCTACAGGATAAGATCTTAAGGGACATCTATTTCAACCAATCAATGTTGGCCTATCAATTGGCCTATCAAAAGCATGGTTGAGTGAGTACTCTCCCAATGGATATGGCGGTATATGGGCGCTTTATCAAGCTGAGGCGGACAGGGGCTCATATAAGCACCCCTATCTGCCGCAGCTCGCCTCTGGCGGTCTGAATTCTCCTGGAATTCAGCATTACACATGAGCGCTATTTTGCGCTTGCGTGCAATCCCGGCCCCTGCTCGCCCACAGCCAATCACGCGCGAGCAGGAGCTGTCAATCTCCCTGGTCGGAAAAGACTGGGGAGATTGAATTTCGCAAACAAGAGGTGGCAAAGAGGCTAGCAAAGCAGCGGTCTGATGACCGCTGCTTGTTAAATACGGCGTGCAGGTTCTTGTGTGAGAACCTGCAGCAGTAGCGGCTCAAAGGCTTTGATAAATCGACCCCATAGTATAGTTAGGAGGGTAAGCGTAAGAGCTAAATCATGCAACCTTAAAGGGATATGAAACTCACATTTTATTTTTTTCATGATTCAGATATAGAACATGCAATTTTAAACAACTTTCTAATTAACTCCTATTATCAATTTTTCTTCATTCTCTTGGTATCATTTTTTGAAAAAGCAGGAATGTAAGCTTAGGAGCTGGACCATTTTTAGTGGGCAGATCTCGTTTAGCTGGTCATTTGAAAAGTAGATCCCAACACAAAAAAGTGTGGGCACCCCTGATGTAGACCTTCCAGTCGCTTTGACACCTGTACTCATATTTATTTTTTGCGTAAGTGATAGGGAAAGAGTTACTTTCGTTGACGGTCTGCCGTATCAAGTCTGTGGCACGGTTTCCTTCTCAGACTCAGTCCAAAAATGCTGGCTGTACATTTACCACTTCAGGACCTCATTAATATCACAAGAATGGATCACATTTCCCTAAAAACATCTGTTTCCCATTATAGGTATATTGGCAGCGGCGGTGATGACATACTCTGTGTTACCAGTGATTTCCTCTTGGATTTGTCGAGACTGCAACATTCCATCCAACTTCTGAAAAAATTAAACGAACAAACCAAGGTGATGATTTTAAGCAACAGTTTAACTTTTCTTTTACAGCTTATATATCTTACTACAAGTATAATCACCAAGAGGGCACCAGAATCATATAGGATTTTTTTTGTTTTAGGCACACAAATGTCATTAATTTATTAGGCTTCTAATCTAACTTTAATGCCTACAGCCCATGGAGATGGAGTGAATTACGTAAATCAGGACAAAATGAGATTATACTGAGTGCTGCATACACAAAATGCAAGTGTTAGAATATTTTATTACAGCATTAATGCTTGTATATAACTATGTGTTGTATGCAGAAAGGATCTGACACAGGAATCAAACCAGGAACCTTTTTAAACCTATTGTATGAACTGTATATATCTCACACACTTGCTTACCTACCTACACATATTTACTTTTAACCCTATTAAAGCCAATACACGGGTATTTTTCTGACATTTTTAAAGGGGCATGAAATTCATGGTTCAGATAGAGGATACAATTTTACAATCTAGATTGTAAATTCCCACGGAATAGGGCCCTCAATTCCCCCTGTATCTGTCTGTAAAATGTTGTCCTTTATTGTATTGTTTCTCCGTTGTACTTTATCTTTGTACCCATGGGCAGCGCTGCGGAATCTGTTGGTGCTTTATAAATAAAGAATAATAATAATAATAATAAGAGTGTTTTTAGTTTACTTCTATTAGCAAATTTACTTTGTTCTTTTGGTATCCTTTGTTAGGTAGGCTCAAGAGAAGCAATGTGCTACTGGGAGCTAGCTGGTGATTGGTGGCTGCACATAAGCCTCTTGTCATTGGCTCACCAGATGTGTTTAGCTATCTCCCATGCATTTCTGCTCTGAAGCTATAATTATTATCGGTTATTTGTAGAGCGCCAACAGATTCCGCAGCACTATAGCGGAGTTAAACTATGTGTTTAACCCAATTGCAAAAGTTAAACACATAGTTATATGCAAGCACACTAGAGTATTTTCTCTTTTTTTTTTAGCTTTTATGTCCCTTTAAAGTAACAAATTTCATTTCCCAACATATTTAACGTTTGTGAGAAGAAATCAAACGGCAATGGTGCCATATATAATATGGTTTCATCAAACAATATTTACAGCTTATATTAAAAAATTAATTCCATACCAAAGCCAAAATACCTGCACAACGACGACCTGAATGGAGACATGATCTGGAAGTCGTATAGGAGCGCGGAAGTACTGGGATAACGCTACCAAAAGATGTAGGATGGCAACCACTGATTTGGCATGAACAGCTGCAATAAAACATTTGTATAGATCATTTAAGAATGCAGTTACTTTTTAAAGGGATATTAAACATCAAAAATTTTCTTTCATGTTTCAGGTAGAACATACAATTTTAGACAATATTCCAATATACTTCTAATATCTTATTTGCTTCATTCTTATATCCTTTGTTAATGAAAAAGCAATGCACATGGGGAGCCAATCACATGAGGCAAAAACCAGCAACCAACCAGAAGCTACTGAGCCTATCTAGATATGCTTTCTAGGAAAGAATATCAAGAGAATGAAGCAGATTAGTTAATAGAAATAACTTAGAAAGTTGTTTAAAATGGTATTCTCTATCTGAATCATGAAAGAAAAAAATTTGGTTTAATGTCCCTTTAATATAAAGGTGCACAATTTAATCTAATAGCTTCCTAATATCTGCCATGGGCAATACATTAGATTACATATATATTAGACCAGGAATGGTCAATTGACAGCTCAGGGGACAAATGTGGCCCTCAACACTAGCTCTTGTGGCCCCAGGGAATAAGCAGAACTAAGAATTTGTGCCCAGTTAAAACCAGAACTAAATATCTGTGCTTTGGGGACTTCTGTTGGGTGGGTAAATAAGGTGGTTACAATTCAGAACAGCAGAAAGAGGATGCCCTGTGACCTAAATCCCTGTCACTGGGCATTTTATTTTAGAGAATATGTTATTATTTGTGTGTTAATTTAAAGGGATAGGATAGTCAAAATTAAACTTTCATGATTCAGATAGAGCATGTCATTTTAAGACACTTTTAAATTCACTTTTATTTTCAAATGTGCTTCGTTCTCTTAGTATCCCTTGTTAAAAAATGCATACACACATATCATACACTAGTGGGAGCTGCTGCTAATTGGTGCCTGCACTCATTTGTCTCTTATGATTGGCTAAATAGATATTTTCAGCTTCCTGTCAGTAGTGCAATGCTGTTCCTTCAGCAATGGATAACAAGAGAATGAAGAAAATTTGATAATAGAATTAAATTGGAAAGTTGTTTAAAATTGTATGTTCTATCTGAATCATAAAAGAAAATTTTGGGGTTTACTATCCCTTTAAAGGCCATACATTTATGTGCAACCCTTAAAGCTTCTAAAAACATGATCTGCAGCCCCTATGCTTTAGGAAGGGATCCATCACTGCTTTAGACAATATATTTTGAGTACAGGACCATTAATGCACATCCTTCCAAATATATGACCCGTGCCCTATTCAAAATAATATATAGCAAAAGTATTTTAATTAAAGTAAATTTTTATTAGAATATGCAAAGAATATATGCAATGCTTTTAAAGCATAGCAGAAAAAAGTGTTTTTCTTTCATAATTCAGACAGAGGATACAATTTTAGACAATGTTCCAATTTACCTCTGTGATCAAATTTGATTCATTCTCTTGGTATCCTTTATTGAAGGAGCAGCAATGCCCTACTGGGAGCTAGCTGAACACATCCGTAAGCCAATAACAAGAGGTATATATGTGCAGCCCCTAATCAGCAGATATTACCAAGGTCCTGAACCTACCTAGGTATGCTTTTCAACAAAGGATATCAAACGAACAAAGCAAATTAGATACTAGAAGTAAATTGGAAAGTTGTTTAAAATGTTCCCTATCTGTATCATGAGAGAACATTTTTGATATCATGTCCCTTCAATGAACTTTAAAATCATCATTTAGTGAAGATCTCTATACTTGAAAATGGCATGGAGTTATTTCTTATCTATGGAAACCATTTTATAAATGAGGGAATGTTGCAAGCGTAATATACAGTAACATTAGTGCTGTCCACTTACAATAATATTTTCCCATTTATTGCCTGTCTCCTCATCACAAAAAAATTACAGCTACATTTTCACATCCTGAGTGCAGGAAGGTATCATTAAATAATCTGGCCTAAAATAACGTTAACAGTGTCATTTCTGCACTACAATTTTTGGCAAGGAAAGAGCTCTGATTACAAATTCAGACATTTTTTATTATCAAACAGCTACATTCAAGTTCCAGTTTATAGAAGAAAACACTGTTTGTAACCGTCAGTTTCTTGATCACTCTAAAAACACACAGAAAAAATGTCTAGGACACTTAAATGTGTTGTATCAATAAGGGGTATGTAGATTTTATGGAAAAAGGAAATTTATGCTTACCTGATAAATTGATTTCTTCTACGAGACGACGAGTCCACGGATTCATCCTTTACTTGTGGGATATTATCCTCCTGCTAACAGGAAGTGGCAAAGAGCACCACAGCAGAGCCGTCTATATAGCTCCTCCCTTGACTCCACCCCCAGTCATTCGACCAAAGGTATAGGAAGAAAAAGGAGAAACTAAAAGGTGCAGAGGCGACTGAAGTTTTAAACAAAAAATAATATAATCTGTCTTAAATTGACAGGGAGGGCCGTGGATTCGTCGTATCGTAGAAGAAATCAATTTATCAGGTAAGCATAAATTTCCTTTTTTTCTACAAGATACGACGAGTCCACGGATTCATCCTTTACTTGTGGGATACAATACCAAAGCTACAGGACACGGATGAACGGGAGGGACAAGACAGATGGTTAAACAGAAGGCACCACTGCTTGAAGAACTTTTCTCTTAAAAATAGCCTCAGAAGAAGCAAAAGTATCAAATGTTTAAAATTTGGGAAGACCAAGTCGCAGCCTTACAAATCTGTTCAACAGAAGCATCGTTTTAAAAAGCCCATGTGGAAACCACCGCTCTAAGTAGAATGAGCTGTAATTTTTTCAGGAGGCTGCTGTCCAGCAGTCTCGTATGCCAAACGGATGATGCTTTTCAAACAAAAAGAAAGAGGTAGCCGTAGCTTTTTGACCCCTACGCTTTCCAGAATAGACAACAAATAGAGAAGATATTAGACGGAAATCCTTGGTCGCTTGCAAGTAAAACGTCAAGGCACGAACCACGTCCAAGTTATGTAACAGACGCTCCTTCTTAGAAGAAGGATTAGGACACAGAGAAGGAACAACAATTTCCTGATTAATATTCTTATTTGAAACAACCTTAGGAAGGAATCCAGGATTAGTGCGCAAAACCACCTTATCAGAATGGAATATAAGATAAGGCGAGCCGCATTGTAATGCATATAGCTCAGAAACTCTTAGAGCAGAAGAGATAGCAACTAAAAACAGAACTTTCCAAGATAGAAGTTTAATATCTATGGAATGCATGGGTTCAAACGTAACCCCTGGAATAACATTAAGAACTAAATTCAAACTCCATGGCGGAGCAACAGGTTTAAACACAGGCTTAATTCTAACCAAAGCCTGACAAAACGACTAAACGTCTGGGACATCTGCCAGACGCTTGTGTAGTAAGATTGACAAAGCAGAAATCTGTCTCCATGAGTAGCCTTTGGATTCGCACCAATAAAGATATTTACGCCATATCTTATGGCAAATTTTCCTAGTGACAGGCTTTCGAGCCTGAATCAAGGTATCAATGACCGACTCAGAGAATCCCCGCTTAGATAAAATCAAGCGTTCAATCTCCAGGCAGTCAGTTGCAGAGAAATTAGATTTGGATGTTGGAACGGACCCTGAATGAGAAGGTCCTGTCTCAGTGGCAGTTTCCACGGTGGCAGAGATGACATTTCCACCAGATCTGCATACCAAGTCCTGCGTGGCCACGCAGGTGCTATCAAGATTACCGAAGCCCTCTCCGGTTTGATTCTGGCAATCAGACAAGGTAGGAGAGGAAAAGGAGGAAACACATAAGCCAGGTTGAATGACCAAGGTACTGCTAGAGCATCTATCAGTACTGCTTGAGCATCCCTTGATCTGGACCCGTAACAAGGAAGTTTGGCATTCTGACGAGATGCCATCAGATCCAATTCCGGTGTGCCCCATTGATGAATCAATTTTGCAAACACCTCCGGATGGAGCTCCCACTCCCCCGGATGAAAAGTCTGACGACTTACAAAATCCGCTTCCCAGTTCTCCACTCCTGGGATATATATTGCTGATAGATGGAAAGAGTAAGTCTCTGCCCATTGAATTATTTTGGAAACCTCTATCATCGCTAGAGAACTCTTTGTTCCCCCTTGATGATTGATATATGCTACAGTCGTGATATTGTCCGACTAGAATCTTATGAATTTGGCCGTAGCCAGCTGAGGCCACGCTTGAAGCGCATTGAATATCGCTCTCAGTTCCAGAATATTTATTGGTAGTAGGGACTACTCCTGAGTCCACACACCCTGAGCCTTCAGGGAATTCCAGACTGCACCCCAGCCCAAGAGGCTGGTGTCCATCGTCACTATGACCCATGCTGGCCTGCGGAAGCACATTCCCTGGGACAGATGATCCTGTGACAACCACCAATGAAGAGAGTCTCTGGTCTCTAGATCCAGATTTATCCGCGGGGATAAATCTGCAAAATCCCCATTCCACTGTCTGAGCATGCACAGCTGCAGTGGTCTGAGATGTAAGCGAGCAAACGGAACTATGTCCATTGCCGCTACCATTAACCCAATGACCTCCATACACTGTGCCACTGATGGCCGAGGAATGGAATGAAGTGCTCGGCAAGTAGTTAAGATCTTTGATTTTTTGACCTCCGTCAGATAATTTTTCATGTGTACCGAGTCTATCAGAGTTCCTAGGAATGGAACTCTTGTCAGAGGAACTAGTGAACTCTTTTTTATGTTCACCTTCCACCTGTGAGTTCTTAGAAAAGCCAACATGATGTCCGTGTGAGATTTGGCTAGATGGTAAGTGGACGCATGAATCAAAATATCGTCCAGATAGGGCGCCACTGCTATGCCCTGCGGCCTTAGAACCGCCAGAAGGGACCCTAGCACCTTTGTGAAGATTCTGGGAGCTGTGGCCAACCCGAAAGGAAGGGCCACAAACTGGTAATGTTTGTCCAGGAAGGCGAACCTGAGGAACTGGTGATGATCCTTGTGGATAGGAATATGAAGATACGCATCCTTCAAATCCACAGTGGTCATATATTCACCCTCCTGGATCATTGGTAAAATTGTTCGTATGGTCTCCATCTTGAACGATGGGACTCTGAGAAATTTGTTTAGACTTTTGAGATCTAAAATCGGTCTGAAGGTTCCCTCTTTTTTGGGAACCACGAACAGATTGGAGAAAAACCCCTGCCCTTGTTCTAATTTTGGAACTGGGCATATTACACCCATGGTATATAGGTCTTCTACACAGCATAAGAATGCCTCTCTATTTGTCTGGTCTACAGACAAACGTGAAAGATGAAATCTCCCTCTTGGGAGAGAATCCTTGAATTCTAGACGATACCCCTGGGTCACAATTTCTAATGACCAGGAATCCTGAACATCTCTTGCCCAAGCCTGAGCGAAGAGAGAAAGTCTGCCCCCTACTAGATCCGGTCCCGGATTGGGGGCTGCCCCTTCATGCTGTCTTGGTAGCGGCAGTGGGCTTCTTGGCCTGTTTACCTTTATTCCAGGTCTGGTTAGGTCTCCAGACTGACTTGGATTGAGCAAAGTTCCCCTCCTGCTTGGAGGAGGATGAGGAAGTAGAGGGACCGCCTTTAAAGTTTCGAAAGGAACAAAAATTATTCTGTTTGGTCCTCATTTTAACCGTCTTGTCCTGAGGAAGGGCATGACCTTTACCTCCAGTAATGTCAGAAATGATCTCCTTTAGTTCAGGCCCAAATAGGGTCTTACCCTTAAATGGAATAGCTAAAAGCTTGGATTTAGATGACACATCAGCAGACCAAAACTTAAGCCATAACACTCTACGCGCTAAAATGGCAAAGCCTGCATTCTTTGCCGCTAATTTAGCCATTTGGAAAGCAGCATCCGTAATAAAAGAATTAGCTAGCTTGAGAGCCTTAATTCTATGCAAAATATCATCTAATGGGGTCTCAACCTTAAGAGACTCCTCTAGAGCCTCAAACCAAAAGGCTGCTGCAGTAGTTACTGGAACAATGCACGCTATAGGTTGTAGAAGAAAACCCTGATCAATAAACAATTTCTTTAGAAGCCCCTCTAATTTTTTATCCATAGGATCTTTGAAAGCACAACTGTCCTCAATAGGTATAGTTGTACGCTTAGCCAGGGTAGAAATAGCTCCCTCCACCTTAGGGACCGTCTGCCACGAATCCCGAATGGTGTCAGATATGGGAAACGATTTCTTAAAAGTAGGAGGGGGAGAGAACGGAATGCCTGGTCTATCCCATTCCTTAGTAACAATGTCCGAAATTCTTCTAGGGACTGGAAAAACATTAGTCAAAGTAGGGACCTCTAGGTATTTATCCATTTTACACAGTTTATCTGGTGGAATGACAATAGGGTCACAATCATCCAGAGTCGCTAAGACCTCCCAGAGTAATAAGCGGAGGTGTTCAAGCTTAAACTTAAAGGCCGTCACATCTGAGTCTGTTTGAGGGAACATCTTTCCTGAATCAGAAAGCTCTCCCTCAGACAACAATTCCCCCACCCCCAAATCAGAACACTGTGAGGGTACATCGGAGATGGCCAATAACGCGTCAGAGGACTCAGCATTTACTCTAATACCTGACCTGCTGCGCTTACCCTGTAAACCTGGCAGTTTAGATAATACCTCTGTAAGGGTTGTAGACATAACTGCAGCCATATCTTGCAGGGTGAAAGAATTAGACGCACTAGAAGTACTTGGCGTCGCTTGGGCGGGCGTTAAAGGTTGTGACACTTGGGGAGAAGCAGATGGCATAACCTGATTCTCTTCTGACTGAGAATTATCCTGAGACATACTTTTATCAGCTAAAATATGTTCTTTGCAATGTAAGGCCCTTTCAGTACATGAGGGACACATTTGAAGTGGGGGTTACACAATGGCTTCTAAACACATGGAACATTGGCTTTCCTCAATGTCAGACATGTTAACACAGGCTAGTAATGACCACAAACTGGCTTGAAAACACTTTATTTAGTGAAAAAAAATAACAATCTGAAAAACGGTACTGCGCCTTTAAGAGAAGAAAAGCGTACAAATTTTCCAAAACTGCTTTAAAATGATAAAATTATCCCAATTTTAGTATATATGTGTCCTATCTTGCCAGCTAAGATTGCACAAGGAAAGGAATACTTAACCCTTAATGACAAAAACGTTATTAAAAAAAAACACGTTATGATTAACTAAAAAAAAAAAACCTGCACCTCGCCACAGCTCTGCAGTGGCGCCTACCTGCCCTCAGGGGTCTGTAAAACCAGTTTAACACTTCGATTAGGCCCAATCCTTCCTTTGAGGCCCACCGGAGCTGGAGCTTGCTGCTTGCATGGGGAATTCAACTGCGCAACTGAGGCGCGAAAATAGGCCCGCCCATCTACATCGATGTCTCACAGCAAAGAAACCGCTACAAAGTGGTCTAAAACCTAGCCATGTGGGTTTCAATATACCCAGGTCTAAAATAAGCCATGTGCACCCTCCATTGCTATAATAATAAAAACGTTTGTTTCACACAAAAGAAAAAAACGATAATTGTCCTCCAAACATAAAATCGTTTGCCCAACAAACATTATGCCATCAGTGTCAACCATTTTTTCAGCCCAACATACAGGTCCCAGTAATACCCTTCTCTTTCACATTAGGATTACCCCTTCCCTTATGGGAATACTGTCAGCCAATTCTGAAATAACACAGTCTCTCCAGAAAAAAATGACTGAACATACCTCACTGCTTATAGCATGAAAAAGTTCCTCACACTGAAATTTCTTAAGCACTCCTCAGCCATTCTGTGGGAACTACTGGATCTTGGTAACAACTGCTAAGATCATTAGTCTCCAGGCAGAAGTCTTCATCCATCTGCTGCCTGAGGGAAAATAGTACACACCGGTACCATTTAAAATAAAAAAGTCTTGCTTGAAGAAAATAAAAACTATCATTTTATCACCTCTTTCACTTTACCCTTCCTATTACTTAGTGTAGGCAAAGAGAATGACTGGGGGGTGGAGTCAAGGGAGGAGCTATATAGACAGCTCTGCTGTGGTGCTCTTTGCCACTTCCTGTTAGCAGAAGGATAATATCCCACAAGTAAAGGATGAATCAGTGGACTCGCCGTATCTTGTAGAAGAAATATATATATCCCTGTGCTGCCTACAAAATTCTTTGAGTTTTTATGCTTAAGTCTTTATCAGCCAGTGAGTAATCTGTGCACAAACATGCATTTACTCGGTAGTTTAAAAACTGGCTTGAGTACATATGAGTCTGATCCTGGGATAGGGAGTAATACATACAGAAGGAATCTGAAACTGTCTAAGTCAAAAACAAATCCACATACACAAAAGGCAACTTAAAGGGACAGTCAAGTCAAAATTAAACTTTCATGATTCAGATAGGGCATGCAATTTTAAACAACTTTCCAATTTACTTTTATCATCAAATTAGCTTTGTTTTCTTGGTATTCTTTATTGAAAGCTAAACCTAGGTGGGCTGATATGCTAATTTCTAAGCCCTTGAAGGCTGCCTCCTTATCTCTTTGCATTTTGACAGTTTTTCACAGCTAGACAGCATTAGTTCATGTGTGCCATATAGATAACATTGTGCTCACTTCTGTGGAGTTATTTATGAGTCAGCACAGATTGGCTAAAATGCAAGTCTGTCAAAAGCACTGAGATAAGGGGCCATTTTGCAGAGGCTTAGATACAAGGTAATCACAGAGGTAAACAGTGTATTAATATTGAAAAGTGAAGGTGATGAAACATCCAGGAGGTGACGCACTAAAAATAACTAGTGAAAAAAAGGGAATTGGTAGAAATGTTTGTAATGTGAAAAAATGTTACAAACATTTTTGGTTTTAAAAGGTGTATGAATGATTGGTGGACTCTCAGGAATGAGTAAAAATTAGTGAAATGGTAAAATATTATTTAACATAATAAATTAATAAATTAATAAATTCGGGTGACAAATGTGAAATTGGTTAACCTTAATAAATGACAGAAATAGTGTTCATGTTAAAAAAACAAAAGTTCAATTGCTGAAATTTTTTTCAATCCAAGTAAAAAAGGAGTGTATCAGGCAGCTCCACTTGGGGGAATAATCTCCATTCACCTCAATGATCTAGGTTAGAAAGAAAATGGGCGCCTCATAGTGAAATCCATATGTGATATATAATAAAGAAGGTAAATAGTAAAACTCACAATTTTTGAAGGAACTAGATAGTGCAAACAGGCAGGCTGACACTTGCAGTAGTCAGCTAACTGGATACTGATCCTGTATCAAGATAGAGACCAGTTCTCAGGTCACAGGTAAGATCACAGGGAAGTTTGAATCCAAGTATCAAACAACAGGCTGAAGATATGGTGCAGGCAAACCAAATGTGATGTAATGGTTTGTACAGTTCTCTGTGCAGATAGAGCAAATTCAATCTGAATAATCAGGCAGAAAGACTCCTCCGTATATAAATATTAAAAGACAAGTTTAATGTTGCCGCAACGCGTTTCTCGACCAAACAACACGGTCGTTTCAAAAATGAAAATTGAAATGCACCAATGTAAATTTAGATGCCGGCCCATTTTTGGTGAACAACCTGGGTTGTTCTTGCTGATTGGTGGATAAATTCATCCACCAATAAAAAAGTGCTGTCCCCAGGCTGAACCAAAAAAAAGCTTTCAAATAAAGATAGCAAGAGAATGAAAAAAAATGATAATAGGAGTAAATTAGAAAGTTGCTTAAAATTGCATGCTCTATCTGAATCACGAAAGAAAAACTTTGGGTTCAGTGTCCCTTAAAGGGCTTTGGATATTACAACCGCTTTAACTTCTTCTCCCCATAGACTTCAGTGGAGCGGACAAATTGAAAGAAAAAAAACTAACACTTATCACCCGTGTACTAACCCGACAACGTGTTCATCCTACCGTGCTAACCTGAAGGTAGTTATGAATATTTTACATTCCAATGTTCTTCACATAGAAGAAAATGTTCTATTTATATATATATACACATATATATATAATATAATATAAATATATAATATATATATATATATTTTAAAAAATATAAAGATATTATACATATAAATGCTATGCCAAAATTTGGACTCTGAACTAACTAGAAGCTTTGAGTTTAGTAACTGGAAAATGTATTAAAATAGAAGCAGAAATTGCACATATGTAATGTTTTAAGTAATAGCATCACAATACTGTAATATAAGTTTACATTTAAATATATATATATATCTTATCTCCTCTGCTCAAGCAGTTAGTTACTAGGGTGAGCAAACATTGGCTGTGTAGATAATAGCAACATACAGTTTGTGAATTCCGGAGTCTGCACTTCTTCTGCCATTGACACCTTTTTAGCGATAAATTACAGGAAAGGGGGTCAAAATGCATGTGCGTTGCACTGTTTGATTTTTTACAATCTCAGCAGCTGAGAAAAAAAATGTACTGTTTCTACCCAGCTTAAAGAATTCAGAAGGCTGAGAAGCTGAGCTGGCATTTCTTGGCCTAAAATGATTCCACAAGGAGAGAGACCTATTTTTGTTACTGTTTTTCTAGTAACCAGTGTCTGCCTCTTTCTCTGATGCCATCCAGCAAGTTCAGACATTGCTTATACCAGTGGTTTTCAAAGTGTGAGGCGGCCATCCCCAAGGGGGCGCTAAAGTATATAAGGGCACGGGCTGTAAGAGGTGACACTTTTCAATATCCTATGGAAACCACAAGTAGCAGGTAACTTTGGCAAAATATAAAACGGTTTTAAGAGCCAACAATAACGCTTGCCATGTATTGGTCGAATAAGTCAACAACGTGCAAATTAAAATGTTAGTGTAGCACTCTTTAGGTTGAGCAGAACCAGCTGGTTAAGATGTAAATTCCACGAATCAAAACTAAAAATAAATATTACAATTTTCTTTAATGAAAAAATAAAGTAACATCTATTATAGCAAGGAGGCGCTGTCTTGTAAATTGCGTCAGAGGGGAGAGGCCCACTGCCTAAGACTTTGAAAATCTCTGGACTATACTCAAGGCAAAATCAGATATATTATTGGTTATCTGAATAGATGTTTAAGCTGTATCTTATATAGGTTCATAGAGACTGTGAATGGCATATAGACTGGTAAATTATTAGAGATGTGAAGCATTTTGTGGCCTACTGTGTCTATCGTTGAGCAGGAAACCATGTTACAGTTACCAAGAAAAGAAAGACAAATTGATAATAGGAGTAAATTAGAAAGTTGCTTAAAATTGCATGCTCTACCTGAATCATGAAAGAAAAACATTTGGGTTTAGTATCCCTTTAAGGTTGCCACCTTGGATGTGTTTTCCCTGGACACCCAAGGGTTACACCTGCTTTGTTGTAGGCAGGGAGGATACAAAATAGTGATGCATCACAGCACTAATCACATTCCTCCCTGCACCATGGGTTACTCATAGTTGTCCAGGAAGCCATAGCCAACCCTAGTGCCAATGGTAGATCCATACAATGTACTACCTACCACATTTACAATCCATGCAGTTACTGACCTATATATTCTTTCTGATAACAATACATTACATAAACTGACAACACATTGCAGGAAGTAACAGTGTTAGTGGAATTAACTTTCTGACTAGCACCAGCTGGGAAATATATTAGAGAATAAACTAAAAGGAAGTGGTAACAATTTACAGGGGAAAAAAACAAAGTAACACCCAGTAACAGAAGCAGAGGATTAGGAGGGAGATTGGATTGACAGAGATGCTTCTAAATTTTATGCATTTTATTTATCCAAAGTAAGTTAAAGAGATGGCTGGATTCTTATATCTTATTATGTTAGTCATAGAGTATGAAGATAATACAAAGAAATGTTACTGGTTGTAGGGAGCCTTCAGGAAGACTGTGCAGTGGGGCAAAAGCAGAAAGAAAAAGGACTGAGAATAAAACTGAAAATGACCAAAGAGATGATCCATTTAATGTACTCTCTATATGTTTGGCATCACAACATAACGCTCTCGGTTAAAGTCACATTCTAAAATCGGTGAAGTAGATATTGTTATGGTTAGTAATGTGGTTCAATCTGGAATAGCAGAGACGATTGGCAGACCGTGGATTCGCTTGTCTGCTGACACTAGCAGCCAAAGTGCACAACATGGGAGAATCACGCTGTTAAACGCCGTCTGCATCTGTCTTGCGGAGTCAGGGAAATTCAGACAAGAGAGAGCTGCAGTATCCTAAATCAGATTCCAATGAGTTGTTTAAGCCTTCAAGGAACATTAAACACTTTGAGATGGCAATATAAATTGATAAATTGTATATATATATATAAAACTATTTATTTTTACCCCA
Organism: Bombina bombina; assembly: GCF_027579735.1. Lineage (NCBI taxonomy): Eukaryota > Metazoa > Chordata > Amphibia > Anura > Bombinatoridae > Bombina > Bombina bombina. Next base: position 116,539,811 of record NC_069505.1, read on the forward strand.
TTTCCTGATAATCGTGTGTTTTTTTATTTCGTGTTAGAAGTGGAAGTGCAGAACACACTTATGTTCCAACACAGTCATTGGGCTCCATTTATTAAGCAGCGGATGCTGCTTCGGAGGCCCATCGAGCATTAAACGGAAGTTAAGAAGCAGCGCTCAAAAGACCGCTGCTCCTTAACCTGTCTGCCAGCTTTTAGGTGGCAGGTTGAAATTATCCCTATCCGATCGGGATGATTGACAGTCCCTGCTAGCAACGATTGGCCGGCAGTAAGCAGGGGGGTGGCATTGCACAAGCATTTCACCAGAAATGCTTGTGCAATGATAAATTTGGACAGCGTATGCTGTCTGCATTTAGCAAGTTGAGCGGACATGATTCGCTATAACGAGTATGTCTCTAATTGGCCTCAGCAGAGAAAGAAACCTAAGTTACAACATGGCAGTACCCATTGCTTTATAGAGACTAAGGGGGCGATTTATCAATGTCTGGCGAATATGATCCGCTGTAGCGGATCATGTCCGCCAGATATCACTGAATGCCGACAGCATACGCTGTTGGCATTTAACATTGCACAAGCAGTTCTTGTCAACTGCTTGTTTAATGCTGCCCCCTGCAGATTAGCGGTCAATCGGCCGCTAGCAGAGGGTGTCAATTAACCCGATCATACACAATCCGGCGGATTGCAAACTGCAGCCTCAGAGGAGGAGTAGGAGTTAAGGAGCAGCGGTCTTAAGACCGCTGTTTCTTAAATCCTGTTTCCGGCGACAGATGCATTGGGGCTGATTGACACTTTGATAAACCGGCCACTAAAACTTTACACTTATTTTGCCAATATCTACATAATTTAAAATATCCATCTACATAATATTCTCAGACTAATCTTTTCTTTGAATGCATCATTCTATCTTGGATAAAGTGCTGCAACTAACAATTATTTTCTTAATCTATTAATCAGACAATTTTTTTCGATTTATTGAATAAAAAAAAACCAATACCTTTTTTTTCCCAATATTTAAAATACTATCCTCAAACTGAGGGTTACAAATATAAACTTCAGGCTAAAACTTTACATTAACACAACTGTTTTATAATTAAGAAAAACAAAACCACAAGCTGTTTGAAAACAGGTAGAACTAGAGGAAGACTATCACTGTTTATATTAACTCTTCCAGAAACTGCATTGAAATGCAAAAATGTCAACAGGTTCACACGCTGAGGCTGGCTCTCTTTTTGCAAGCTATGTTTCCTATAGCAGAGAAGAGGTGCTCAGATGGTGTTGAGGTGCTTGAGATGCATAAGTAGGGTTTTGCTAATTTCTCCAAGCTGGGATATTTATCTTTAGTCAGATCCACCAATGCAAAGGGTTTTCCTCCTTGGCAAAGGGCCTCTCAAAAAAGTAAGCCTGGACTTAAAGTGATGGTAAATTCTAGCATTTGCGAAATGCTAGGATTTATCATTGGAACAAATAAAGGGGACGTTAATTCATAAAGTATAAAAGACTTCATACTGAAAGCTCCTTTATTTGTTTGCAGCGTTCGCCGCACTGAGCTGCTAGGGCAGCCCACGGCAGAACGCTATTTGGCTGAGAGGTGACGTTACCACCTCTTAGTCAATAGCAGTGCGGGAAATCCCTAAGTGGTGGAAACGTCACCTCAGCCAAATAGCGTTCTGCCTTAGCAGCTCAGTGCGGTGAACGCTGCAAACAAATAAAGGAGCCTTCAGCATAAAGTATTTTATACTTCATACATGAAATTCCCCTTTATTCCAATGGTAAATCATAGCGTTACCACAATTTACCATCACTTTAATTTGGCTGCTGATGTCTTCCTCAGGTTGCCCGTCTTTATTCTCTTCCTCACTTCTCCTAGATATTCCTGGTTCTCTCTTCTAATGAGATTGGCTGTAGCTATTCATTGGATATTTCCTTGGATAGTCTATTGGATATGTCTAAAGAAATTGATGCAAAGCCCCTGCTTCAGCCAGATCTGCAATGCCAGCATCTAAAAGATTGGCAACTGAAGAAGGTTAGGCTGATCTTGTGGTTGATACACTATCGAAAAGTGTCTTTAGTCTCAGACTCATATTGAGTTTTGAATATATTTCTATGCATGGATACAGTTGCATGGCAATGCTTTGGTCAGAAGTCATATCCTTTCATGCTACATTATGAAATTCCAAAGGATTTTTGTTCCCAAGCTCTGAAGGTTCTAGTCGCATTACTCTAGTCAAGCAAACCTAGAAGTCCTTTATTCATTATTCAATTTCAATCCACCATATATGTTCAGCACAGACACACATCCTTAAAGGGATATGAAACCCAAAAATGTTCTTCGTGATTCAGACAGAGGAAACCATTTTTAAAAAGTTTCCAATTTACTTCTATAATCAAATTTTGTTCCCATGGTATTCTTTGTTAAATAGATATCTGGGTAGGTGGCTGGCGTATTTCACGGCAGGAAATAGTGCTGCCATATAGTGCTCTTACAAATGGATAACGTTCTTGCAAAACTGCTGCTATATAGTGCTCCAGACACGTGCACGCTCCTGAGCTTTTTTCATCAAAAGATACCAAGAGGATGAAGGCATTTTGATAATAGAAGTAAATTAGAAAGTTTTGACTGAATCCTGAAGCTTTGCCGGAATCATCCCTCTGATAGTTTACGCTTTTGGCTATGACCTCAGCTAGACCAGTAGCTGAGCAACAGGTGCTTCCTCTTATATTCTCATCCTCTCTACCTTTTACTCAAAAGAGTCCTCTGTCCTTGGCCTGCATCTTTGCAAAAGGTGTAATGCAATTTGCATGCCTCTCAGCACATCTGTCTTCCCGGTTTTGCCCCGATAAGAAGCTTTTTAATGGGTAGAAGCTTTATAACGAGTACTTGGCCCACTTTCCTCATATCGGTCTCGACAGAACAAAAGAAACAAACGTACTGACTCCTCATTGTACACAAGACAATTATTTATACCAGTGAAAGTATTGTGTTATTTCAGTCTATCAGTCATAGAAACTGCCTGAAGAGGTAGCTGATGTAGATATGAAGTACTTCTGCGGAGTGGCTCACACATATCTGTAGCAATATAAAATGGATTTCTAGTTTTGTTGGCTTTGTATTTACAGCTTTGGCAGCTCTTGATGAGTGTTACTAGGGTGAACCAAGGTAAACTGTAATTAAATACTACTTACATACATTTTCATATCTTGGCTCAGTTTTATAAGTACCGTCCATGCTCCATCTCCCCCCATATATTTTTTGGTTCACCTCTTTTACTTAAGAATTGTATCCGAGTGTTGTTTTTTGGGGGTTTTCTTTGGGGGAGGTGTTGATTCCTGTTCATTGTGATTAAAGGGACAGTATACAACAATTTTTATATAACTGCATGTAATAGACACTAGTATAAAGAAGAATATGCAAAGATACGGATCAAAAATCCAGTATAAAACCTTTTAAAAGCGTATTTAGAAGCTTACAGTTTAGCACTGTTAATGAGGTTAGGCTGGGACACCCAGTGAAAGGGGCTGGGAAACCGAAACAGCAGAAACCCCCCTCCAGCCTTCCCAGCATATGAAAAGACAGATAACATAAACAGGAGCCTGCAGGAGTCTGTAAACGCGTGTATACATCTGGCACTGTGGGGCTTGGTTAGGAGTCTGAAAATCAGCACAATGTTATTAAAAAATAACAAAACTATACATTGTTACAAAAACACTCCCAGAAGGACTGTATAAATGGATCATCTACAAAACAGTTATGCAAAGAAAAATCTACTGTATAATGTCCCTTTAAAGGGGAACTGCTTATCACTGATGAGTGAAACTTTGTAAACTAAGCCAAGATATGGAGATTTCTTTAAAGGGACATGATTCTAATAAAGCATATTACTTTAAACAGCTTTCTAATTTACTCTTATTATCAAACTCAGAGGGTTCAACACACACAAAGACACTGTTAGGTGGCTCCAAGCACATAAGAACCCATCAGAAGAAGAGTTGGGTGCACAGTATTCCACAGTATACGCTATGTGCCACCCAGATATTTCTAGTTTGTGAGGCTTGATCCAGAGTTCATGAAGCAGTGTAGCAACCAAGCGCCTATGGAAAAAGATTCTGCAAAATGCAATGACTGTTCTGCCTGTGTTTTACCGATTGTGTCATCCCTAAAGAAGATTTAAGTAACTGTTTCTTATATTTTATATTTGCCGATTGTGAGTTGCACATATTTTTATTCAGTGCCACTAATGGTTAGTGGATCCTCATGGTGGAGTCACTGATTCATATACAAGTATCATTATATCTAGCATTTGTTGTCTTGTCCCTTTAAAAAGACTGCCATTACAAATATATATATATATATATATTTGCATACGAAGAGAGAAGCGCTCTACCAGGAACGAACAACAGCTCATCAGCTAGTTCTATAGCGATTTACCACCCAGGAGCAGCCTCTTTTAGACTAGAGTGCTTTTCACAGAGGAAAACTTTCCTGTAGTATATCAGTCTGATCCCGCCAAGTAAGGTCAGTCCAGCACCGAAATACCAGGCAATTCTCTTCTGAACAAGGAACATGACCACCCCAGATGATCGTTTGGCCTCATATGGGCCTCGTCAGTGAGGTGCAGCCACATTTCTCTAAGCACACTGGGCAAGGAGTCCACGTCTGGTTTCCCCCATCACCAACAGGGAGACCTCCCTAGGGTCATATTCATTTGCATGCGAAGAGAGAAGCGCTCTACCAGGAACAAACAAATGAATATGACCCTAGGGAGGTCTTCCTATGGTTGATGGGGGAAACCAGACGTGGACTCCTTGCCCAGTGTGCTTAGAGGAATGTGGCTGCACCTCATTGACGAGGCCCATAGGAGGCTGAAATGATCGTCTGGGGTTGTCATGTTCCTTGTTCATAGGAGAATTGCCTGGTATTTCGGGGCTGGACTGACCTTGCTTGGCGGGATCAGACTGATATACTACAGGAAAGTTTTCCTCTGTGAAAAGCAAACTTGTCTAAAAGAGGCTGCTCCTGGGTGGTAAATCGCCATAGAACTAGCTGATGAGCTGTTGTTCGTTCCTGGTAGAGCGCTTCTCTCTCCGTATGCAAATATATATATATATATATAAATAAATATATTATTATAATTATCATCATTTATTTGTGTGTATATATATATATATATATATATACACACATATTACTTTTGCAATTAAAAATATATATTCTACCTATATATTTATTTGTGTATATATATATATATATATATATATATATATATATATATATATACACACACATATTACTTTTGCAATTAAAAATATATATACTACCCTTGCTATTACAAATATATCTTTACAATTATTATACTACTTTTTCAATTACAAATATATATACTACCTATGCAATTACAAATATATATATATATATACACACACACACACACACACACACACATGTACTAACCTTTGTTGAATAAAATCTCAGCTTTTAAATCGGTCAAAGCATTTAAACTATAATTCAAGACAGTTGCATGAAACTTATTTCAACTCTACCAAACAGATGAAAAACACACACATTATTTGTTTCCATATGGCAGCAATTGCAGAGATGCACTCATAGACCACACATTTTCTTTGATCCTACATGAGTTTGCATTTAATTTTATCATATGCTTTGGAGTTGTAGACTTACAGTCAACATTCCACTTGATGTTTCTCGGAGGAAGCTTAAGCGTCTCATTGATTTTTTCCAACACAGTCTGCAGCTTTTGCTTCTGGGCGATTTCAGACTGGGTGACTTCTGCAACATTCAATTTTTCACCTTCAAGTTTTTCTGAATTAAAATAAAATACAAAAAGTTATGCACTGCAGTATAGCATAAATAGAAAACATATATATAAAATATACTATGGGTATAACATAAATAGAAAACATATATATATAAAATATACTATGGGTATAACATAAATAGAAAACATGCAGCATTCAGATATATCATGTAATTTTAAGACACTTTTAAATTCCCTTCTATTTTTAAATGAGCTTTGTTCTCTTGGTAACCCTTGTGGAAAAAGAATACACACATATCCTACACTAGTGGGAGCTAGCTGCTGATTGGTGCCTGCACACATTTGTCTCTTGTGATTGGCTAACTAGATGTGTTCAGCTGGCTGCCAGTAGTGCAATGCTGTTCCTTCAGCAAAGGATAACAAGAGAATAAAGCATATTTGATAATATAAGTAAATTGGAAAGCTGTTTAAAATTGTATGTTCTATCCAAATCCTAACGTTCTCCCGTTGTTTTATAGACACTAAAACTTTACACTTATTTGTCAATATTTAAGCAGCTAATGAAACTTAAAAAAAATACATCTACATGTTATTCTCTGACTAATCTTTTCTTTGAACACATCTTTCTATCTAGCATTTATTTAGTGTTTAATGTCCCTTTAAGCGAGTAAGGGGAATTCCCCTAGTGACGTCAGCACAAACGAGGCTCAGCCCTGGTTTGGAGCTGTTCACTACACATCAGTCATCAGTCTAAATTAAAGAAGCTAACTATGATTCTACTAATACTGAAGGAACAGTTTACTATGTAAAGGAAACCTTCACACAAGTAAGAGTATCAGTTGTTTGTATTATGTAGTAATAACGAGCGGATGAACTACGGGGTTAACCAGCCCTGCAACAGTCACCAGTTTGTCACAGAAAGGGTTAACCAACCCTTAACATCTTAAAGGGGCAGTCTATTTGAATTTTTTTATTGTTTAAAACAGGGCTCGACAAACCCAGGAGCCTGGGAGCCACTGACTCCTAGAGTTTTACCCCTGGCTCCTAACTTTTTGGGTTATTCTCCATATATCTATATACAAATCCAACTGTCTGGCTCCTTAAAGTATGCCTGGCTACTAAATATTATTACTGGCTCCTGATTTTTAAACAGATTTGTCAAGCACTGGTTTAAAAAGATAATCCTTTTATTACCAATTCCCCAGTTTTGCATAACCAACACTGTTATATTAATACACTTTTTACCTCAATGAGAACCTTGTATCTAAGCGTCTACAGACTGCCCCCTTATCTCAGTTCTTTTGACATACTTGCATTTTAGCCAAACAGTGCTGACTCATAAATAACTCCACGGGAGTGAGCACAAAGTTTATATATATATATATATATATAGAACACATGAACTAGCACTGTATAGCTGTGAAAAACGGTCAAAATGCATTGAGATAAAAGGCGGCCTTCAAGGGCTTAGAAATTAGCATATAAGCCTACCTAGGTTTAGCTTTCAAAAAAGAATACTAAGAGAACAAAGCAAATTTGCTGATAAAAGTAAATTAGAAAGTTGTTTAAAATTGCATGCCCTATCTGAATCATGAAAGTTTAATTTTAGTTCAGTGGGTGCAAAGGTTAACACTCTCTAGTCTGTCCTAGACCCAGAAAAATGCCCAAACTCCATTTAATGCCACCCACACTAAACTATCTCTGCTGCCACCACTTTAAGGTTATTATATGTGAAATCCTAATGAAAAATCCAGAATAACAGATTAAAAATCCCAAAAGACAATTTGGCAAAAATCAATCTAAAAACACATTACTGTTATTACCAGTCTCTTCTGTAACGTGGTTCAAATATTAGACAAATGCAAAAACTTAATCACAGAACGTTTATTATGAACAAAAGAGAGTCACGGTGCATTTATAAAAAAAAATGAATTAACAAAGACGGATACACACAAAAGCAACATTTTATAAAAACAAAAAGGAGAAAATATAACAGAACCTAATACTGTACTAGCTTAGATATCTGTCCCAAGAGAGCTTGTCAAGGAAAATATGGTCACTTACACTGTTATATGCAGCCTCCCATGTATAATAATAACCATATTATGTTACTGAAACCACAAATAAATAAATTTTTCTTCCTGAGGTCAGGTTTCATACCAGGCCCCTTCCATAGTGGGCAAGGAAGGTAGCCATCTCTTTTTTAGGTCACTTCATAAAACCACATTGCAAGCCTTGGCTGAAATTATAGGATCAATCTTGCAACAATGTATCATGAAACACAGCACTCACTGCACAGCCAGGAACAGGTTTACCAAACCCAGTATAGATACATAGACACAGAAGTCGTTCCAGCTGGTGCTACAAAAGACTTTATTGTGCAAACAGGGATAAAAAGCGACGTTTCAGGCCCACACTTGGCCTTTTCTCAAGCTTAACCAAACATTAGTGAACAAACATTTAAATAGCCCTAATGGCGCCAAACATTGTGATTAGGAAGTGATAAAATGTTGCCCTCTAGTGGAGAACCATCATACAATATACAAATATACAAATATATATCAAAGTGCTTATTGATGGCCCAATTTCGGAGCACAAGTCAAACATTCGTTGTGGCAAAAAGGAGGCTCCAGTAGCTGGTCACTTTATAAAGGCTGGCCATAGAATAAGTCAATTGCGCTTTCAAATCATTGAAAGGGTTAGTACACCTAGAAGAGGGGGAGATAAGGAGAATATACTAACTAGGAGAGAAACATTTTGGATCAATGAATTGGGCACGTTATGGCCAAGAGGTTTAAATAGAGAATGTAATTGGACTGCTTTTTGGTGACTAAATTAAATTAAATTAATTCATTTAAAAAAATAAAAAAACAAAAATTCATTCTAAGTGAAATATAATAAAGTTGAATAGAATGGGTTAAGCATAGGACTGTATTATACTATATAAATGAATGTGCATTCGAATATAATACGTTATTAATATGAGATTTAATGTCTCTATAAATTTAATAGATATGCTATGTTGAATAGCCAATAATGACCAACTATATGAGTGTATACATATAACTATGGATTTAAAATCTAAATAAAGATGAAGTTAATCGTAAAAAAACTATATCAAATATGATTGATCCATTTTGGGTACACTTAATATATATACATAACTTTTAATTTAATATTGTGATTATTAAAACATCAATGAAATTCTCAATGCATTTTATCATTTTTTAATAATATGTAATTTTGAAATATTGTTTAGTTTATTAAGATTTTTACACATATGATATGAGAGATATAATTGTTTAACAATATGATGCTGTTTCACTAGGTGGCAGAATTTGGGCCATCAATAAGCACTTTGATATATATTTGTATATTTGTATATTGTATGATGGTTCTCCACTAGAGGGCAACATTTTATCACTTCCTAATCACAATGTTTGGCACCATTAGGGCTATTTAAATGTTTGTTCACTAATGTTTGGTTAAGCTTGAGAAAAGGCCAAGTGTGGGCCTGAAACGTCGCTTTTTATCCCTGTTTGCACAATAAAGTCTTTTGTAGCACCAGCTGGAACGACTTCTGTGTCTATGAAATTATAGGATACCTTATCATTTTATTCATGTATATATAATACACCTACCATTGTAAGAAATCCCATTTTGACATCATGAGGATTATTTTTTTTTGTGTTTTTTTTTTAAATTACATTTTTCTTTTTATTAAGGTACTAAAAGCATACATCATTTGTCATGAAGGACACAATAATGCATACAAGATGATGCAATACAGGTAGACATTCAATAGATATCAAACAGTGCACAAAAACCAACTTCCCTAAAAAGGGCAATATCACCTTTCTATACTAGTGCAGATATCCTATTCAGTTATTTGAATGTAGGCTCACATCCTTACCTTATTTTTAACATAAATTCAAATCTTTAAACATCATGGCTAATTCTTCTTAGCTGTAATAAAACAGTTGTCTACAAAAACATATATACTAGCCCTTTATTACATACTAGAATGATATTCTGCAGTATCATATAAACTGATTTACTTATTTCCTTATAACTGTGTCAACGTTTGGGATGTAGAAGTGTAAATTTCTATTGTAATAGTTCTCATCTCACTATACATCTTAAAGTATCTGTAGTGAACACTTGCATTTGTGGGCTGAGATGTTTGGAGTGTAGAAGCGTAAATCTCTATTGTAATTGTTCTCATCTCACTGTACGTCTTAAAGTCTCTGATGTGAACACTTGCACTTGTTAAGCTGAGATGGGGCTCTAACCTCCATAGATAATAGTATACATCAGCAATGTATTACTATGCTATGAATAAAGATGTGTCTCAAACTAGCGGACCAAAGCCGCTTTATGTAGTTCCAAGTCTAAGTGCTGGGTGTGCAACAACCACCTATTTGAAAGATAATTATAGTGTTACTAGTTACATTGTTAGGTGTGGGTACTGGGGGGGGGGGGACAAAGGATTTAGACCATTGTATAAATAAAGCCAGTGGGCCACTTCAAAGTAAATGTTAACATATGGAGTCCTCAGATATATGCCCATAATTGGGTTTCCTGACCAAGATGAATAATTAATTTAGCCAAAGAAATTAATTACTTAGATCACAGGAACCCATGTAAGGAACAGACAATCCGTCTGTAAGAATAGGGGAATATACAAACGTACTCAGAGGATACAGCTGTTCTCATCTAAGTGTTAAATTGTCCCTGCTGAGACCTAATTCATTCATTCTCAGTTGAAAAGGCTGTTGGCTCAGATAAACAACACATGAGAAACTAGATCTAAGATAAAGGAATTGTGCCTAATTTGCATGTAGTTTAAGATACTCAAATGAATATATATATTCAGGCAACATATTAAATATGAACACATGAATCTGGGAGATTGTCTATGCCTAAGAAGGGTAATATGGGAAGCTGAAAACCTAAAAATCCAGATTTCAACATGTCTTAACCTATGTATTTTGGAAAACATAGAAGTCTTAAGGATCCGAAGTTTGGACAAATCATTTATATAGTTTTCAAACATTAAATATGTGCCTCAGACTATTAAATAATAGGTACGAATAAATGGATATGAAATTGTCTGCTTGTATAATATTAAATGTGAATGTCTGGTTAATGAAAAATATAAATAACATCATATGTTTTTATACAGATATGAAATATTTATATGGGATAGTAATAAATATAAAACCACATTTGATTGCTGATCTCAAGGTATGTATGTGATATTAAGATAACTGAGATATTAATTAGATCAGTGACGTGCAGTGACGTCAGAGGCTGGTGAGGCAGTGGCAGGATACGCCTTCATTCTTTAGACATCCTTTGTTGAAGAAATAGCAATGCACAGGGGTGAGCCAATCACATGAGGTATCTATGTGCAGCCACCAATCAGCAGCTACTGAGCATATTTTGATATGATTTTCAACAAAGGACATCAAAATAATGAAGAAAATTAGATATTAGATGTAAATTGGAAAGTTATTTAAATTTGCATATGGGTTTCATATGGGTTTCATGTCCCTTTAAATGGTGTCTTGGAAAACTGGTCAACTTAGTAAACTGATTTTAGTTTAAAGGATTGTAACAGAAACTCTTGCCAGATAACACAATGCTTGCTCTGATTATGAGATCTAGAAATCCATGCCCATTAAAATATGTTTAAAACATACTTTTTACTTTAATGCTGCAAATTATGCTTATAGATTCTTTCATTACATAAGGGATGAGAGTCAGAGGGGGAGGAAGAGAGACAGAGAGAGAGAAAGAGACCATGGGGGAGAACAACACATAAGGAGAGAGATGGATGGATAGAGAGAGAGAGACACACACACACAAGGGGGGGGGGGAGAGGGACCACAGCATTTTAAAGTAATAAAACAGCAGAGCTACAGAGAGTTCAGAAAATTAGTCTATAATTTAGTGTAAAGTACAGAGGCAAGCTGCTAAGTTAGTGGGTGTAAAGTTTGAGTAAACAAAATACAAAAACGACCCTGCTGTAAAAGAGTAAAAAAAAAACTAAAACAAATTCATTAAATTATCATTTTCACTAACAGAATCACTATCAGTAAAATCTTACTTTAATAAGATGTGGGTGAAACACTGCTCTCTGTGCCTCTCTCCTGCTCTGGAAGGATTCAGGAAGTGACAGTGGCACATTCCACTGCACTTAGAGGGGAAGAATAGAACTCTCTTTTTCACTTTAGCAAAGCTGGCAGCTTCACAGGACAGCAACAAAATATATGAAAGTAGTTTTTTTCCGTTTTTGTTTTGTTTTATTTTATATCATTTAACATCCAGCCCCAACCCTATGTTCCACTTACTAATGCCTCTCGCTGGATTAGTTCAGCCCAAATAGGACTGCCTCAAATAAGCAGTTAATGGGCCATGCAATGATCTTAACCACTTGCATCCAGTAGATGGCGCAGCATGTTGTGTAATGGTGGGCAGACCTGCTTGTGCCTCTTCATTGCACAACATATAGCTGTGAGAAAAAAAAATGCTGGGGAAAAAAAATTACAATTTTTTTTTTAAAGCCAATAAAAAAATATATATTTTTGCCCATATGAGAGGTGAAGCACTGCCTCACCTGCCTCTAGTGACTGCACATCACTGAATTAGATCCATGCTAAAAGTATTAAAATCCTTTAAATACCCATATATTTTAAATGTATAAGAGTTACTTTGTATTATGAGAAATATATCATATCTAGTCTTGAAATGCTCAGGATGAGTGGTATGACGTGGTCCAATACACATGGAACATATGATACTAGAAATATATGAATATATATTAAACTGTAGCAGCATTGATGGTAAAACTGAATTTCTGGCTGTCTGCTGCCACCTATAGATCAGAGATGGTATCGCAGCCAAAAGATAAATGGCTATTCAGGGAGGCGTCTCCCAAATAAACAAGAGATGTTCAGCTCAAGGGGCCTTTCACAAGACAAGCTTCTGTGGGGCGTTTCCAATTTCACCAATTTTTAGAATAAAAATGTGTGGGGTATATCAGGTGATATAACCCCATGCAAGGGAGAAAAAAATGTCTAGATCTTTGCTGCTGAATTTTGACTGACAAACTGTTGCCTTGGAAGCCAGTCTCTCTAAAGCAAATCTGGGCCTAATTTTTATCCATCTTGCAAAAATAGCTCTTTTAATTTATGAGGTGAAATTGGACTTATTGGAGAAACTCTGGAAGCTAAAGCATTGATTTGGTTATTTGGGTAAAGTATAAGAAAATGTAAAATTAATATTTTAATCAAAGACATTCACTAAGGCTATAGTTAAATTGCTAGTACATTAAAAAGCATATTTTGTGATTTAAGATATATCCATAGCCCTGTGTAAATTAGAACCAGTCACATTCAGGGTTAAATAATTTATTTGATAGACAGGGTTTTACACTCCAGATTTATAAGTCAGTCATTATAGTGAACTCTTTCAGAACTGTACATAAACTGGTTATTGTGATTAAATCCCTGGTAGTTATAAATTAAGAGTTGGTAATCCATATTAAACATTGAACTAGAGTTATTGGTTAATAACAGAAGATTCTGGTATTTTATTGTGATATTTTAATGCGATTATTGTAAGGTAAATTGTAAAGGTATATTTTTATGATTTTTGTATAGAATATTATAACAGCATAAGGGTATATCATTTGATTCATAATGTGGTTTCTATAAATATAATTCAATGTGTTTATAACTTTAACTTATTGTAAAGAATTTAGGAATAAATATTGATTTTAATTGTTTCGTATATACATTTTAATTGGGGGTTGTTTTAAAGAATAATTATTAAATAAATTGTATTATAACACGGCCATATACTGACATATTATCTGGAGGCACCGCTAGACGATTATTAAATTTATCACATTTATATAATATATTTGTAGTAAATAGATATTATGAAAAAAATATATATTAAAATGATTTTTTTGAAAAATTGATTACAAAAATTAATTTTTCATTTTTCAAAATTAATATTAATATTTTTGAAAATATTTTTCTTTTCTTCTTATTGGTCAAAATTGTATTAGCGTTTTAATTTAACCAAATACTAAGCCAATATAATAATGTCTGTCACTAGAAGTGAATCAATTGAATCTATACATAGTGTTGAAATATGTTCCCCAAAATTACCCCTCACTCAGGGCGATGTTCTTAAGATGGACATTATAGGCCACATTAAAAAGAGGTGTAAGATTGCGTGTGATTTAAATGATTATATGGATATATGCTTGCAATTAAGGCAAAAAATATTGCTATTGATGATGGAAAGTGGAATGAAAAAAGTGAATTGTTCCAAGAATTATTTAAAATTAATAAATGCAAAAATTCTAACAAGCGAGATGAGTTAATAATAAAATCTTGGCCCCTTGTAATATGCATTATTGATGAAATGTGACTCCTATTTATAGAAAAGGAATTGCAAATACAGGGGCTAGAAGATAATATTTGCTCCTCACGCAGATGCCAAGAGAATTTAAATATAGCCGAAAATAAAATTGATGAGTTTGCCCAAAACATGGCCACCTTACAAAAATATAAACCAGAATTTAGTAGCTCAGATAGAAGATTTGCATAAGCAACTCGCACAAAGCCAAAGAAAGTTAAGTGGTTTAAAAAGGCTGTATCGTCATAATGAAAAGCCCTCTATTAGCAATGAGGATAATGAGATAATTCTAAATCCATTGAAAGATACATCAGAAATGAACTGCAGAAATTTAGAGAGGAATTTAAACAAAGGACCCCTATTGGGTCAGAAATATACTTCCCTTATAGACAGTCACCTCATGTTATAAATTCAGGGAACTGCTATACCTCAGAGGAGTAGGAGGGAAGCTCTAGTAGTGAGACAGAGGGCGGAGCTAGCTACCAAAATAGCACTTGTAGTACTAATGTACGTAGGGGGTCTCCCCATAGCAAATATAGGGCAGATAGGGGGCACTCCAGTCCCAAAAATAAGGTCCCTAGGAAAGCCCAAGATATGTCTAATAAGGTATATGACACCCCTAAAATAATTACTTTCTTAAAGGATGCAGTACCTACATATTCCAAAAACGGAACCACTTCTATAATTGATCACTTAGAGAACTATGAAAATGCTTTATCCATAATGAATGTTACTAGTGAGCAGTCAAAAATTGAATTTTGCCCTGGGTATTTGAGGGTAAACATCACAAACTCTTTGCTTCATTAAAGGATATGAATATTCATTCCTGGAATGAAACGCAAATTCAGTGCAAAAAGGAATTTGGGAAATATCGCACTAAAACCGTAGTGAAAATAGCTGCATACGGTTTGAAATGTGGCACGAATTAAATCCCTATAGAATTCCTTTCTGTGCTGAAAAGTGCGTACAGTATGGCTACCCCATATTTGAAAGCTCAGAATTTGTGAATTTATTTTTCAAAGCATTGCCTGCGCATATCAAGCTTAATTTGGCTAGAGATTTTGATGAGCAATGTTCATTGGACTGGCTGATCAAAGAGAGTATAGTCCAATGAAGAGAGTACAAGTTACCAAAGAGAGTACAAGTTATACTCTATTCAGCAGTCCGGTGAACAGGGGATTAAAAGGGAACCAAAACCCAGTTCCAAAATTGTGGCAGAAACTAGGGTGTCACGTAGCCCCCTCAATTTGGAGTCTAACAAGAAATCTTATGCCGGAAGTGGCCCGAGAAAACAGGCCTTCCCCACAAAGTTTTAACTCTGCCCCTCCCCCATCAATGGCCGAGGTGTTGAGAGAATATACTCAAAATGGGGGCATAACCAAACAAATAATTATCCCCAAAGAGATGAAAACCCACAAGGTTATTGGTATCCCCATAAAAGTAAATACCAAAAGGGGCGAAAATACTCTCATGGTAGCCAGACACCTCAAGTAAATAGTGCTCCCCAAGACATTAACACTGAACAAGTTTAACCCCAAAGACAACCATGTCAAAATAGGAATAATAGCTATGATTCTGAGGGATCCCAAGGATCCAGGAATCAGTACCCTGTGACATAAAAAAAAAACGGCACATGGGTAAAAATGGCTTGTCAAGTGGGCCAACTCAGTACGCAAATAAGTCAATTATATACACTATTTACTAATATGAGTCAAGCTTTGACGGCTCAGAACCCTAACAATCCTTTTTTTAGGGGCACAGCCAGTGGCCAGCAGTGGGCCACAGTCACAGTTATAAATACTGCAGAATTACCTGAAAGAGAGGGGAGAGATATACCAAATAAAATTATAAATATCAATGATATTAATCATATTATCTTCCTACAGACCAGAGACGGACGATTTAGCTGTGATGACGAGCAACCTCAGCCTGAAAGCTCTAACAAATCTCTTACTTTGCAGTATTCACTTAACATTATTTCCACAGATGCAGTACACTTCCCTGTCAGCCCTATTATAGAGGAGGGAACCGGTAAGAATGAGAGTTCTTCTGCATCAGGTAACATGGCAGATTCAGGTAACTAGTGGCAAAGCCCACAGATGTGTAATCATGCCAATTTTATGTGTGATATGGTAGAAACTGCAGGGAGATATTATGTGGTAGCTGAGCTCCAGGATTCAGTCTCCAACACTATCATGGGATTAATTGATACTGGATCTCAGGCAACTATTTTATCCCACAGGTGCTACACACAGCTAAATAAGTTGACACACCACCAGCTTAAACTTAAAGAATTTGATGGTTCCCTAACAGGAGTTGGGGGTGACTCTCTCAAAGTCTACGGTACGGCATGGTTAAAACTGAAACTGGGGAACTGGGTAATAAGACACCCTGTCATTATAGTGGATCTGCCAACTGATCGTTTAATTATTGATAGTGATCTCCTGAAGCGATTAAGCACCATAATTAATTGCATAAATAATGTAATTTGGTCACAAGTTAAAAAGGCCTATTAATTATGAGCGATCCGGTATATCTCGCACCCGACATAACTGTCACGTGGTGGAAGAGAAGCCAAATGCTGTGGAGATTCATTTCAGGAATGACTCTATATCTGAAATCACTATCCTACAAATAGATGATCAGACTCCTTTAAGCAGCTCTGATGGTAATACTTTTAAAATTTCGCCTGGAAAGATAGCAAATATTTCCTTAGATGGCAATGTATTAACCATATACCTCTAAAAGGGGGACCTTAAATCCCCTAAAGGGGGGGATCATTCGCAATTCATCACAGAAATTGCGTAAGTTAAGGATGATCTATTTATCCCTATGCAAGTGCATGACCTTGGTAAAACCAAGTATGCCAAATTGAGCTTAAGACAGGAAGCTAGCTATATAAGTGAAGGATTATTAGCGCAGATCGCTGAACCTAAAGTGATTAAATATCTTTCTCCCCAAGACCACTGTGTCCACGGCCTGGATGACAGGTCTGAAAGCTATAATATCACAGCTAAGTGTTTATTATCTATATCTATAGGTAATAAATCAGCAAAGCACCTGTTTTTAGTTTTAAATACTCCCCATAATCTCTCTTACATAGATATGCCATACAAATAGATTTGATTAACCAACAGCTACGAGAACTCCTGATGGAGTACAAGGATATTTTTGCTAGGGATTCTTATGACTGTGGGACTACAGACTTGAACATTGCTAGAACCAAACAGATTCCAATGCACCACCTGTCTTTGTTAAACAATACAGACTTACTTTAGCCTCATATGATTCTCTTGCAGAAATCATAAGGAACTTGGAAGAAAGAGGTATTATCCGACAGGTGCACAGCTCTTATAACAATCCTATTCTAGGTGTTCTTAAGCACAATGGACAATGGCATTTGTGTGCTGACTTAAGACAGATAAACAAACAAGTGTACATGTCTGGCTGGCCTGTGCCATATATTGACCAGTGCCTAGCACAGATGCAGGGATCTAAAATATTCACTGCCATTGATTGTGCACAGGTATATTGGACCATAAAGGTACATGAAGAGGACCAGTATAAGCTTGCATTCTCGTTCCAAAAGGTCCAGTATGCATTCCAAAGACTCCCGTTTGGATACATAAATTCAGGACATGAACTTGCTGTATTCATGCATAAGGCTATGTCTGATGCACTGGAAAGGGGGATCTTATCTTATGTTGATGATGTTTTAATCAAAAGCACAGACACATCACAGAGCTTAAACATTTCCTCAGCCAACTTAAAAGAACAGGTGTCAAATTATCCCTATAAAAAGCTCAATGTTGCTGCACTCGTGTAAACTTTTTTGGACATGAAGTTACTTCTGAATGGTTAAATTCTCAGAAGAAAAAGGTGGAAGCTATAATAAATTCTAAGAACCCAACTAACTTAAAGGAATTGAGATCATTCCTGGGTATGACGAATTATTCTCACAAATGTATTGATAATTATGTAGAATTAGCTAAACCACTGCTACTTCCTCTAAAGAAGGATGTGAAATGGCACTGGAGTGAGACTCAAGAGACAGCCATCAAGGAGCTGAAGAGAAAACTCACTCAAGCACCTTGCTTAGCGTACCCTGAAGGGGGTAAACCTTTCTAATTAGAGACAGGTTACACAGATATAAGCATAAGTGCTGTTTTATACCAAAAGCATGATAATTTAAGCAAAGTCATTGCTTATGCGAGCAAAACTCTATCCCCAGTAGAAATAAAATTTACCGATTTTCGAAAAAGCCCTCTTATCTACTGTATGGTCTCTATAAAATATCCACAGAAAATTATTGTAGAAACGGCCCACCAGCCTTTGCTATATCTGCAAAGTGAGAGAATAAGAGATGGAATTTTGTCTAATAGCTGCACATCAGCTTGGACTCCAAGGCTGGAGTCGCGATCGCTCAGCTGCTGATCTCTTCTTTCTACAGCGCGGTAGCGCTTTCATTGGTTGCCTAGCAACCCTGTTCCTGTCGGCCCTTCCGATGACGTCAGGAGGCCTTCTTATTCCGGCGTCTCCTCTCATCGGTGCGTGTTTGTTTTACTCGTGGGCTTTTGTGAGTACAAATTTATTCCTGAATCTGTGCCTGTTTATTCTGAACCCTTATCCCCTACCTACCGGATATCGTTGCTGGACACTGCTTACCTGACTACTCTATTGGTTAACCCCTACCTGCCTGATAACACGTTGCTGGACACTGCTTACCTGACTACTCTATTGGTTAACCCCTACCTGCCTGATAACACGTTGCTGGACACTGCTTACCTGACTACTCTATTGGTTAACCTCTACCTGCCTGATAACACGTTGCTGGACACTGCTTACCTGACTACTCTATTGGTTAACCCCTACCTGCTTGATAACACGTTGCTGGACACTGCTTACCTGACTACTCTATTGGTTAACCCCTACCTGCCTGATAACACGTTGCTGGACACTGCTTACCTGACTACTCTATTGGTTAACCCCTACCTGCCTGATAACACGTTGCTGGACACTGCTTACCTGACTACTCTATTGGTTAACCCCTATCTGCCTGATTACACGTTACTGGATATTGCTTGCCTGACTATTCTATTGGTTAACCATTACCTGCCTGATTACACGTTGCTGGACATTGCTTGCCTGATTACTCTATTGATTAACCCTTTCTACACGAAGTTTCTTCTCCTGACCCTGCTGTGTCATCTTCCAGTCTATTACTGTGAGTATATATTATACTACAGCTGTCGCAGGGTCAGGTCCTGGTATATACTCACTGTGCTAGGGTGTTATTAACCTCATTCTAGCATTTGGGTCTAACTCTGGACTTTACCTATCCTGACATTACAAACAGGCCATATAATGGACCCTGGTGAGTTATCCAGAGCTGTAGCTCTACAGGGACAGCTTCTTGGAACCCACTCTGCACACCTGCAATCCCTGGATTCTAAATTGGATCAAATAACTGCTCTTTTGCATAATCTTTCTCCTCCTTCTCAAGTCTTGGCAACACCTGTTGTTCCTGCATTTAATCCGCCACAACCTGCAGAACAATTTATTCCTAGAATTCCCCTACCGGATAAATATGACGGCAATCCTGAAGACTGTCGAGGATTTCTTAATCAGTGCCGCCTTCACTTCAGAAATAATCCTCAGATGTTTGGTTCCTCTTCCTCCAAGATCACCTTTTTAATTTCTCTTATGAAGGGTAAAGCCCTGGCTTGGGTTTCTCCACTGTTGGAAAAGGATGATCCTTTGCTCCAGGATATTGACACTTTTGTATCTATATTTTCTTCTGTGTTTGATAAACCTGGTAGATCAGCGGCGGCTGAAGCAGGACTTTTAGATTTAAGACAAGGATCTCTTTCTGTAGCACAATACGCTATAGAATTCCGGACTTTAGCTGCTGAAACTATGTGGAATCATGGGGCACTGCGTGCAGCATTTCGTAAAGGTCTTTGTGATCGTTTGAAAGACGAATTGGTTTATAGGTATCTTCCCGATTCTCTAGAAGATCTTATCAACCTATGTATCAAGCTTGATGCTCGTTACTCTGAGCGCAGATCTCCCTTTCGTCCTATGCCTCATTCTCCAAAACTTCCTACTCCTAATACTTCTATCTCTAAGTCAAGTGAACCCATGGAGGTTGGTGCTATTAAATTATCCGAAGCTGAACGTCTCAGAAGGCGTAATCTGGGACTATGTCTGTACTGCGGTATTAAGGGGCATATGTTAAAAGATTGTCCAACTCGTCCAGTAAAAGCCAGGGCTTAACTCCAGGAAGAGGGGCTGAGTTAAGCCAAAGTTCTTTTTCTTCCCTCAATCCCAAGCTGTTTGTTCCGGTTACTGTCCGCTTTGGCAACACCAAATTTCAGGCTCAAGCACTCATCGACTCTGGAGCTGTAGGAATGTTTATGAATTCAGAGTTTGTCAATGCTTTTCGTATTCCTTTGCTTTCCAAGAGCCAAATAATTAAAGTCACTACTGTCAGTGGTCAACCTTTAGGTTCTGGTTTCATTCGATATTCTACCATTCCTCTTCTCATGTCTGTAGAAGTACTTCATTCCGAAACCATTTGCTTTGACATCATCTCTTCTCCACAGTTTCCCCTCATTTTGGGACTTCCTTGGCTTCAACTACATGATCCAGTTTTTTCCTGGTCCAAAGGAGAGCTTGTTGCTTGGGGATCTTCTTGTTTCACACAGTGTTTACGGAATGCTCCCAAAACTTCTAGTACTATTTTTGCAGTTTTGGACGTTCCTGATTCTTTGCCTGAACAATATCATTCTTTCTGTGATGTCTTTTCCAAAAAAGATGCTGAAGTATTACCTCCTCACCGGACCTTTGATTGTCCCATTGACTTATTACCAGGAGCACCTCTACCTAATGGTAAAACTTACCCACTTTCTCGTCAAGAGAATGTTTCACTTGAGGAATATATCAAGGATAATTTGGCCCGAGGTTTTATCCGCCCTTCTTCTTCTCCAGTAGGGGCAGGTTTCTTCTTTGTGGAAAAGAAAGATGGAGGTCTTCGTCCTTGCATTGATTATCGGGCTCTTAATCAAATTACAATCAAGAATTGTTATCCACTCCCTCTCATTCCCGAATTATTTGATCGTCTCCAGTGTGCTTCTATCTTCACCAAATTGGATCTTCGTGGGGCATATAATTTGGTCAGAATTCGTAAAGGGGACAAGTGGAAAACTGCCTTCAACACTAGGTTTGGACACTACGAATATTTAGTTATGCCTTTTGGGTTATGCAATGCCCCTGCAGTTTTCCAACATTTCGTTAATGAAATTTTCAGAGACTATCTTAATCAATTTGTTATTATCTATCTTGATGATATTCTGATTTATTCCCGGACTGTACAGGATCACATTCATCATGTTACATTAGTACTCCAGAGATTACGTGAAAATTCTCTTTTTGCCAAGCTTGAAAAGTGTTCTTTTCATCAAGAATCTATTCCTTTCTTGGGTTATATTATTTCTCCGTCTGGATTCAAGATGGATTCTGACAAACTGTCGGCTATCCTAGACTGGCCTAGACCTACTTCCTTAAAATCTCTTCAAAGATTCCTGGGGTTTGCCAATTATTATCGTAAGTTCATAAAGGACTTTGCTAACATCTCGGCACCCCTTACTGCTCTTACTAAAAAGGGTCAGGATTGCAAGCATTGGTCTGATCCAGCCTTACAGGCATTTGAATCTCTAAAGTCTGCATTTACTTCGGCTCCCATTCTTTGCCATCCTGTTCCGACTCTTCAATTCATTCTTGAAGTGGATGCTTCTCTGATTGCTGCTGGTGCAGTACTATCTCAGCGAAATCCTGTTTCTAGCAAGATTCTACCTGTGGGATTTTTCTCCAAGAAGTTCAATACCTCCGAACTGAATTATGACGTTGGAAACAAAGAACTGTTAGCTATTAAAATGGCTTTGGAAGAATGGAGACATCTGCTTGAAGGCACTGTTCTACCATTTCTTATACTCACAGACCATAAAAATCTTCTGTATCTTCATACTGCCAAACGCCTCAACTCACGTCAAGCCCGATGGGCTCTGTTCTTCTCCAGATTTAATTTTGTCCTCTCTTATATTCCTGGCTCTAAGAATACGAAAGCAGACGCCTTATCTAGACAATTTCTGGCTTCTGATTCTACGTTTCTGGATTCTGAACCCATTCTTCGCCCTGCTAAAGTTCTGGCTCAGTTATCTACGTTTCCTCTACAAGCATTACAGTCTGCTCAAGCTTCTGTTCCTTCATCTTATGACATACCTCCTGGGATCTTATTTGTACCTACTGAATACCGCCTAAAACTTCTTCGTTGGGCTCATGATAATGTTCTGTCTGGACATCCAGGAGAACGTAATACTTTGTGGAGACTCAAACAACATGTCTGGTGGCCTTCCATGGGCAAAGATGTCAAAGATTATGTTGCAGCTTGTAATTCCTGTACCTCTAATAAACAATCCTCATCATTACCTCTTGGTCTCTTACAACCTCTGCCTGTTCCGTACTATCCCTGGTCTCATGTTTCCATGGACTTTATTACAGATCTTCCTAATTCTGCCGGAAACAAGACCATATGGGTGGTGGTAGACAGGTTTTCCAAAGCAGCTCATTTTGTTCCATTAACTGGATTACCATCGGCCCAGAAACTCGCTGAATTGTTTATTCTCCATATCACCAGATTACATGGTTTTCCTTTGGACATCGTTTCTGATCGAGGAGTTCAGTTTGTCTCAAGATTTTGGAAATCTCTGTGCAAACAGTTTGGAGTTACCATATCTCTTTCTACTGCGCATCATCCTCAGTCCAACGGGCAAACTGAGCGGGTAAATCAATCTCTTGAGTCCTATCTCAGGCACTATGTTAATCATCAACACTCCAATTGGTCTCAACTTCTTCCTTTAGCAGAACTTGCTTACAATTCCTGCTTCAACTCTTCTTTACAGACTTCTCCTTTCAAGGCAGCCTATGGATTCGGACCTAGAACTTTTCCTATGTCTTCGGGAGGTTCTGGAGTTCCTGGAGCAGATCGTACAGTGAGAAGTCTTTGTAAACACTGGAAGAAGATTCGGGAAATCCTTCTTCTCTCTACTCAAAAGTATAAACGATTTGCTGATTGCAGACGCCGGAAGGCGCCCTCTTTTCGGACTGGAGACAAGGTTTGGATTTCCACCAGATTCATCCGACTCAAACAACCCTGTGCTAAATTGGGTCCCAAATACATAGAACCATTCAGGATTGTTTCCAAGGTATGTTCTACTGCCTACAGGGTGGCTTTACCAGACAACTTGAAGATTCACCCTGTCTTTCACGTATCTCTTCTTAAACCAGCAGTCTCTAACCGGTTTTCCACCAAATGTAGAGTTCCCTCTCCGTTCCTTGTGGATGGTACTTCAGAATTTGAGATCAGTCAAATTCTTGATTCCAGATTACGGGGTAACCGTCTGTACTATTTGGTCCATTGGAAGGGATATCCCATCACTGAACGTTCTTGGGAACCTGCTTCTCATGTCCGTGCCTCTGCTTTGATCAAACGGTTCCACACCCAGAATCCTTCGAAGCCTGTTCGGGTTCCCCGGAGGGGCCCTTGAGGTGGGGGCACTGTCGCGATCGCTCAGCTGCTGATCGCTTCTTTCTACAGCGCGGTAGCGCTTTCATTGGTTGCCTAGCAACCATGTTCCTGTCGGCCCTTCCGATGACGTCAGGAGGCCTTCTTATTCCGGCGTCTCCTCTCATCGGTGCCTGTTTGTTTTACTCGTGGGCTTTTGTGAGTACAAATTTATTCCTGAATCTGTGCCTGTTTATTCTGAACCCTTATCCCCTACCTACCGGATATCATTGCTGGACACTGCTTACCTGACTACTCTATTGGTTAACCCCTACCTGCCTGATAACACGTTGCTGGACACTGCTTACCTGACTACTCTATTGGTTAACCCCTACCTGCCTGATAACACGTTGCTGGACACTGCTTACCTGACTACTCTATTGGTTAACCTCTACCTGCCTGATAACACGTTGCTGGACACTGCTTACCTGACTACTCTATTGGTTAACCCCTGCCTGCTTGATAACACGTTGCTGGACACTGCTTACCTGACTACTCTATTGGTTAACCCCTACCTGCCTGATAACACGTTGCTGGACACTGCTTACCTGACTACTCTATTGGTTAACCCCTACCTGCCTGATAACACGTTGCTGGACACTGCTTACCTGACTACTCTATTGGTTAACCCCTATCTGCCTGATTACACGTTACTGGATATTGCTTGCCTGACTATTCTATTGGTTAACCATTACCTGCCTGATTACACGTTGCTGGACATTGCTTGCCTGATTACTCTATTGATTAACCCTTTCTACACAAAGTTTCTTCTCCTGACCCTGCTGTGTCATCTTCCAGTCTATTACTGTGAGTATATATTATACTACAGCTGTCGCAGGGTCAGGTTCTGGTATATACTCACTGTGCTAGGGTGTTATTAACCTCATTCTAGCATTTGGGTCTAACTCTGGACTTTACCTATCCTGACAGCTGGCCTTTAGAAATTAGCTAAAAGCAGAATAAAAAGAATACAGTCGCACAGGGGCTTGCTGAGCTCCACGACTATACTACTAAGGATCATGGAGAAGTGTTATTAGAAGATGATTTCCTGGAGGAACAATTGCTTTCCCCATATAAAATATATAATGAGGACCATTGTCAAACATTACCTTGGGTATAGGTTGATGGTTGCTCTTACCATGCCACCATTGATAATGAGTGCATATTAATCGCCGGCATTGGTATAATTTGGGCATATGGATTCCCAGATATTTCTGTAGGTTTCAACATTGGACCAAGATCCAGTAAAATTGCAGAACTAACTGCTGTTCTAAAAACCATTGAGATGGCTATTGAACACGGTATTCATGAATTTGTGATCATTACTGACTCAAATTACGTGCGTGACAGTTTTGTTGAATACCTGCCAACTTGGAAAAGAAATGGCATGCAGAAAACTAACAACAAACCAGTCAAACATGGCAAATTGTTCTGCGAGATTGATAATCTAGTGGTGTCCAATGATTTAACCATACACTGGCAAAAGAACAAGGGTCATTCCAGGGTTGTAGGTCCTGAAAAGGAAGGCAATGATCTTGCAGATTCATTAACCAAACAAGGAGCCCAAACTAGAGAACTCCTTAATATCGACCACTTAATGGGTGCAATTCAGGTAGAAGCCATTACCAGAAACCAGGCTAAACAACAGGGTGATCCTAACTTGGTACAATGGAGTCAGAATTCTCCTAGTGAGGACCTGATCACTTGTCAAAAAGAAGACCCCATTGTAGGCATCTTCTATAAACACATAGAAGATCCTGAAAGCAACCCCATCTCAAAACATGATTGTATTGGCAAGGAAGATCTTAGAATATTAATGAAGTCCAGAACACAATTTAGGTTACAGGATGGTTTGTTAATTAGAACCTCCAAAACTGGAATCCAGCAATGGGTGGTACCTACAAAAGTTCAGATGTCTCATGCTTCATCATGCCCATGATGCTCCCACATCTGGTCATCGTGGTGCCAAATTAACATATGAAATATTGCGTAATTACGCCTTTTGGCCACATATGTTGAAGGATGTTTAAACCTACTGTCAAGTTTGTTTAATCTGTCCACAGTTCCAACCCACTGCGCCAACGCATAGAGCGCCATTGCATAAAAGGGGGATGGTAATGCCATGGTCAGATATACAAATTGATTTAATTGGTCCAGTAACTAGGTCATCAAGAGGTAACAAATACATGTTGACAGTAACATGCCTGTTCACTAAATGGGTAGAGTGCATCAGTGCACCTAACAATAGTGATGAAACATGCGCAGCATTGCTCATCAACCACGTGTTTTCCAGATTTGGTTTACCCCAGGGAATCGAATCCGATTGGGGAACCCACTTCCCTAGCGAAGTGATGACTAAAATGTGGAAAATAATAGGGGTTAAAAGAAAGCTCCATATTGCATATAGAGCTGCTTCAAGTGGTGGTGTAGAGCGTTACAACCAATCCATTGTGAAAATTCTCAAAAAGTTTGTGAGTAAAAAGGGTAAAGACTGGGATGTAAAATTACCTCTAGTCCTAATGGCATTAAGAGCAACTCCAAGTAGTGGTACTAAGATGTCACCTTTTGAGTTGATGACTGGTAGAAGAATGGTTCTACCTCAACATCTACTGTACCGTACATCAGACCAAAACTTGATAAACGCTGCCAATGCACATCAATATGTGGAGAACTTAAGGAAGCATCTGCAATATGCCTTTGCATTTCCTCAAAGGAACATAGAAAAGTCCGCAACTGCCACTAAAACCTATTATGATCTCAAAACGTCCAAAAAGGAATATGAAATAAATGATAAAGTTTATCTTTATAACTTTGGAAGAGATCAGGTTAAGGAGAAGAAATTTCTTCCATCATGGAAGGGTCCTTTTGTCGTTACTGACAAAATATCTCCAGTCGCCTATAAAATTAGGATACCTAAAAATGATACTTTTATGGATAAATGGGTCCATATTAATCAGTTGCGAGCGTGCCATCCTAGATCCCAACTACAAGTCATAGAGGGAGAAGAAGTTTTTATATCCCCAAATACACTAAAATAAATATTGTAGTTTAAAGATGCCTAGCTAATGAGCATAAATATAAAGATCGAAAAATAATGGACTCTCTTCATAGAAGACTGTCTATGATGCATGCTGCCAAAACACTCACCAAGTACCACTGACTTTAAGCCAATTCAAATATGTGTCCTACATCTATTTAAAATTGGAAGGGGTATCTGTTAATGTCAGTAGATAATATATATATAAATAAGATAAAATAAGTATACAATCTATCAAATATTAAATTTGAAAATGCTTATTTTATTAAGATCATGAGACATTAGATGCCTGGCTGACTACACATCAAAGTTCAATCCTTCCCCACTCAATATGCAAAATTACACAGGAGAGAACAAAGGATTAAGACCATTGTATAAATAAGGCCAGAGGGCCACTTTAAAGTAAATGTTAACATATGGAGCCCTCAGATATATGCCCATAAATGGGTATCCTGCCCAAGATGAATAATTCATTTAGCCAAATTCATTACTTAGATCAAAGGAACCCCTGTAAGGAACAGACGGTCCGTCTGTAAAAATAGGGGAATATACAAACTTACTCAGAAGATACAGCTGTTCTCATCCAAGTGTTAAAGTGTCCCTGCTGAGACCTAAGTCACATTCTCAGTTGAAAGGGTGGTTGGCTCAGATAAACAACACATGAGAAACTAGATCTAAGATAAAGGAATTGTGCCTAATTTTCATGTAGTTTAAGATACTCAAATGAATATATATATTCAGACAACATATTATGCCTAAGAAGGGTAATATGGGAAGCTGAAAACCTAAGAATCCAGATTCCAACATGTCATAAACTATGTATTTTTGAAAACATAGAAGTCTTAAGGATCCGAGGTTTGAACAAATCATATATATAGTTTTCAAACATTAAATATCTGCCTTAGACTATTAAATAATAGGTACGAATAAATGGATATGAAATTGTCTGTTTGTATAATATTAAATGTGAATGTCTACAATGAAAAATATAAATAACATCATATATTTTTATACACTCAGCAAGAGATATACAGATATGAAATATTTATATGGGATAGTAATAAATATAAAACCACATATGATTGCTGATCTCAAGGTATGTATGTGATATTAAGATGATAACTGAGATATTAATTAGATCCATGCTAAAAATATTAAAATCCTTTAAATACCCATATATTTTAAATTTATAAGAATTACTTTGCATTATGAGAAATATATTATATCTAGTCTTGAAATGCTCAGGATGAGTGGTATGAAGTGGTTCAATACACATGGAACATGTGACTTATTAATACTAGAAAATATAATACATTGTAAAAATATATATGAATCTATGTTAAACGGTAGCAGCATTGATGGTAGAACTGCATTTCTGGGTGTCTGCTGCCACCTATAGATCAGAGATGGTATCACAGCCAAAATATAAATGGCTACTCAGGGAGGCATCTCCCAAATAACCAATAGATGTTCAGCTCAAGGGGCCTATTACAAGACAAGTTTCCGTGGGGCGTTTCCAATTTCACCAATGATTAGAATAAAAATGTGTGAGGTATATCAGGTATATAACCCCATGCAAGAAAGAAAAAAAGGGCTAGTTCTTTGCTGCTTAATTTTGACTGACAAACTGTTGCCTTGGAAGCCAGTCTCTCTAAAGCAAATCTGGGCCTAATTTTTATCCATCTTGCAAAAATACCTCTTTTAATTTATGAGGTGAAATTGGACTTATTGGAGGAAGTCTGGAAGCTGAAACATTGATTTGGCTATTTGGGTAAAGTATAGGAAAATGTATATTTTATATTTAATAAAAGACATTCACTAATGCTATAGTTAAATTGCAGCTAGTAATTTAAAAAGCATATTTTGTGTTTTAAGATATATCCATAGCCCTGTGTAAATTAGAACCAGTCACTTTCAGTGTTAAATAATTTATTTGCTTGAGAGGGTTTTACACTCCAGATTTATAAGTCAGTCATTATAGTGAACTCTTTCAGAACTGTACATAAACTGGTTATTGTGATTAAATCCCTGGTAGTAATAAATTAAGCATAGTAAGTTGGTTATCCGTATTAAACATTAAACTAGAGTTATTGGTTAATAACAGAAGATTCTGGTATTTTATTGTGATATTTTAATGCGATTATTGTGAGTCAGGTAAATTTTTATGATCTTTGTATAGAATATTATAACAGCATAAGGGTATATCAATTGATTCATAATCTGGTTTCTATAAATATAATTCAATGTGTTTATAACTTTAACTTATTGTAAATAATTTAGGAATAAATATTGATTTCAATTGATATGTATATGCATTTTAATTGGGGGTTAATTTAAAGAATAATTATTAAATAAATTGTATTATAACCCGGCCATATACTGACAGTATGCAGAAGATACAATTGTTCACCGACTTCCAGATTATAGTACTCCAAATTGTAAACAGGTTGTGGGTTCTAATATATCGAACACTAAGGGTCTAGAGACTGAGCTAGAATCTATAAGTGTATTTCGATAAAGAGACTGAGCTTAGTTTATGGTGTAGGTATGAACTTATAGAGATATGAAGGTGAAATAAAAATACAGACAAAGTTCCCCTCATAACAGGTATGTACTAGTGACTCTAAACTAAAAGCTTATCCATGCTGTCCCGGCCACTGGCAGCATGGATGTCTCTTTGACCCCAAATGTTTAACTATAGGAAGTATTTTGCAGTAAAAAGGGGATATGTTGGAACAAATAATTCAGCCAACTAAGTTACAGCTCCCCTTTACAGGTAGCTATAAGTAGAGAGAGACAATCTAGTGTATAACTTCAGATTCAGCATAGTGAGTTGTCGAGCAAGCTTATGTAGTTAGTTGGCAAGATGGATAATGACTCTCTTCAGCCCAAACTATGATGATCTATAGTACACAAATTTGGTTATGAGCTCTCCTGTGTTTGGAGTTATAGCTGTGGGACCAGTATGTACCTCTTAAAAAAATATTCTATATCTGTGAGTACAACAGCCCTTGATTACAGACCAGGCTCACAAAACAACCCTTAATAATTAAAAATATATAAAACAGTAAATGTGAGGGAGACCTCTAACACACAAGCACAAGCCTCACACAAAACAGTTGTTGCTTATAACTAGGTAGTTTAACATAGGAAATGTTACGTGATAACATAGAAAGTGCAGCTTTTATTAAGGAGTGGTCAAGACTGTGCTGTTTATATATGAATCTGTTTATACATATGGGAGCTTGCAAAGCTTCAATCTTTGATCCGTGTAAAAAGTCATGAAGGGAGCACTAATCACTACCTTGTTTCACTTACACATTGGTCGCTAGCCTACCCCAGATTTATTTATCGTGGGTCCCAATTGTGGGCTAATATAGACCTCGGGTGGTGAAACAAGTCTCCACCAAGATGTCCGCAGACTGGAGTCCCTCAGAAGTCTGGAACTAGGATGAGGTGCGAGTGGTACCTGGGTTGACAACGCAAAAGGTTTCCGTTGGCTAACATCTGGTACCGGCTTGTCGATCTGCGGGAGCAGAGTGACCACTTGTGCAGCGGTGAATAGATCTGCCCATCTACTCATCTTAGAAGTACTCAAAGCCGATGTAGGGGCAATGCGTGCGACTGCGGGAGACCGTACTGATATAGGTAGAGTTAGGATATTGAGTTCCATTATTAGCGTAGGCCAGGTTGTTGGGTATGCTGTCTCCCAGTGTAGTTTATCCACATGAGGCATATTAATCTGCAGCGTCGTGGGAGGACCCACGCTTTCTTCCTTGAACTCCAGCCTAGGAGCCGCCATATTGATAGCGTCAGTGGCCATTACTTCTGTTGAAGTTATTTCCTCAGTAGGCTCAGTTCTGCAGGCAAGTACTAGATCATCAAAGCCACGCTGCATCGTCTCTCCAAGGTTGTCAAGTATTTACCGTTACTTGTAAATAGAAGTCCTCAATATTTGTTGGTGTAGTAACGGGTTCCACTTATATCAGGCTGCTTCTGTGAGGCTAGCAATCACTGCCTCCACGTGGTTGTTCCAACCTACTTAGATCTAAATAAAAATCCTGTTAGGTTGCTCTGAACAATAGCTACTTCACCCATATGTGGCTATAGATCAGAAGTTTTGCGTTAAATTTGCATTTATTTCCCCATTTATTCTTGTCTGCTCTGTAGTTGGCTCCGCCCCCATGAGGATTATTTTGATACCAACCATGACATGTTGGTCATCCAGTAACATTAAAGTGATTGTAACATGTGTTAAAAGGGAGACTCAAGTCAAAATAAACTTTTGTGATTCAGAAAGAGCATGCAGTTTTAAGAACATTTATTTCCATTATCAAATTTTGCACAGAATTTATGTATGCACACTTTCTGGGTAACAAGCTCCTACTAAGCATGTGCACAAGTTCAGATTATATGTATACTAGTCTGTGAATGGCTGATGTCTGTCACAAGATATAAAGGGCCAGAAAATTGGAGTAAAAAATAAATTTGCTAGAAAAATAAAATCTGCATTTTATTTTAAATTAATAGTTGGTGTTACAAAATAATCCCTCAAAACCTGAAATAATGAGGTCTTCATGATAAACTGTACAGTACCTCATGTTTTTTTTAAGCATTACAGGTAGATTAATTTACTCAATCTTTAGTTCGGTCATTTAAAAAAAAAATTATGCTTAGAAATACATTTATTGATACATTTTCATTTTTGAGTGCCGTACCTATACAAGTTTGTGTTTGTTACTATATGCTTAGCCCCTGCAAATGAGTTAAACACATAGGCAAAGTACTGCATGGGAGCTGCTTGCATTGCAGCTTCCAAGTAGAAACTGGTCAGTCAGCACTTACCAGCAAATTCTCCGGTTATTGTCTGTTTGGGAGCTGCACAGCTTACAATTCCTAAATGGGTCTTTACTTAAGCGTTTAACCCCTTTCCTGTCAGTGATACAAAACTGACATGCTCTAGTGAGTTAGAGAATTTTATTTTTGTGTTACATTGTCCCTTAAAAGTGCAGCAGATAAACGTGTTAACTTTTTTTGTTTGTTTTAAACAAAATGATATGTAAAACATTGTTTAAAGTGAAATCGACAAAGTAGGGACGCACCGAAATGAAAATTCTGGACCGAAACCAATACCTAAAATTCAGGATGCCCCTGGCCGAAAACCGAAAAGAAACCAATTTTTTTTTTATTTTTTAACTACAGTGTGTGTGTGTGTGTAGCTGAGAGAGCTTGTAGGCGGGAAAGCTCCAACAAATGGGCGTGGTCACTTGTACCGTAGGGCGTGATCTGCAGTGAAACTGGTGGAGCTCTACAAGGGAGAGTGTGGTTATAGCCAGACAACAAAATTCGAGGTGGACATGCGTTTTGTTTTTGGGTGTAGTTATCCGTGCGATGGGCGTGGCTGCACCTGATCGTCTCTCATCGTATTTCCGCCTAGTTCCTGGTTCGGGTCTCACACTGACCCGTCATATTATATGTCCGGAGCCTCAAATCGAGTCTGCCTGTCACCAGGACCACCGGACTTAGCTGTGACCTTATGTGCAAGGTGGTTATAGAAAGTTACTGTGCTTTTTTTGCATACACTGTCTGGTGGGTACTAATTTGTACCAACTGTGTGCGAGCTTGGGGCTTATGCATATATAGTGTGCATGCATATTTGCCTCAGGCGAATAGAATGTCTACGCACAAGAGGCCAATATATAAGCACTGTATATAAAGCTTATACATATTCACTGTGTGTGCTTAGGGCTGTGTCTGATAATATCAAGTGTTTATAAACATGTTACTTATCCCCCTTTGAATACAGTATTCAGAACTTTGGTGTCCTTCTAAAAAAAAAGGGCACTGCTGGTTTCAAATATCATTATGTCATGGTACTTATGTGTGTTCTCTGTGTACCATGCCAGTGCTGTGCTGCTCACCTTATGCTAAGGATAGACATGTAACTCAATAGAACAGGGGAGGGCTGTACATTTGTAGCCATTTTGGTCCTCTTTGGGCCGAAATTGGAATTGCACATTTTCAGCGGCCCAAATTTTGGTGCATCGCTAGTATTATTCTTTATTTAGTTCTGTGTAACAGAATCAGATTTAACCTTTTTTTTTTTTTTACAATTATCAAAATAAAGTATAGTCCTAGAAAACTATTATTATATGCAAAACAGTAAGTCAAGTAATGAACTCAAACAGCAGCTCTAGGCTGGCATCAAATTTGAAATATGCTACACAATAATTTTACCGAAAATAAAAGCCAAAAAAAAACGAAAACCGAAATAACCAAAAATGCAATTTTCGGCCGAAACGTTCTGCGGCCAAAATTTCGGTGCATCCCTACAACAAAGTACACAATTCTGTGCAACTAAGTAGCATTATTACCGTTCACTGCTTGACAGGGACCACACCCATAGAAAAGAGGTTTTCATTTTTTTTTAAAAATAATTAAAAAAAAAGTAAATTTTGAAACATTCTCTTTAGAGAACATTTTTAAATATCATGTCCCTTTAAAATTATTAATGTTTAAATCTGTATTCTTTAGCAGTTATGTCCCTGCGTTTCATTTTTATTAGCCACTAGAATGCTGCTTTATGCTATTTTATATATGAATTATATATACTGTATTCAGAAGGACTTAGCACTCACAGAAACTCCTTTTACATGCAGGGGTGCTCCTCAAACTAATAAAGCAATCAAACTACAAGGTAGTCTCCAGTCTTAAAGGGATAGAAAGGTAAAAAATGAAATGTGCATAGGTGCATTTCAATGTGAAATAGAAGCATTTTTGCAATATACTTCTATTAGCAAAAATGATTATAATAAAAGTTATTGCTGTTTTTCTGTGGCATATGCACATATCTTAAATGGACACTAAACCCAAATTCTTTCTTTAATGATTCAGATAGAGCATGCAATTTTAATCAACTTTCTAATTTACTCTTACTATCACTTTGTATTTGTTCTCTTCCTATCTTTATTTAAAAAGCAGGAATTTAATCTTAGAAGCCAGCCCATTTTAGGTTCAGCATCATGGATAGTGCTTGCTAATTGGTGGATACAGTTAGCAAACCAATCAGCAAGCATAACCCAGATTCTTAACCAAAAATGGGCCGGCTCTTAAGCTTTACATTCCTGCTTTTTAAACAAAGATAGCAAGAGAACAAAGAAAAATTGATAATAGGAGTAAATTAGAAAGTTGCTTAAAATTGCACGTTCTATCTGAATCATTAAAGAAAAAAAAATTGGGTTTAGTGTCCCTTTAAGAGGGCTTGTGCAATAGTATTTAAACACCACACCTTCTCAGAGAGTCAGCAGTAGCTTGTATGACACAAATGTGGTGCACTGGCCCTCACAGGCTATGTGCATATGCCGCTTAAAAAGAGTAATAACTGTTACTGGAAGCATGTTTGCTAATGGAAGTATATTGCAAATGTGCTTCTATTTCAAATTAATATGCACATTTCAATGTTGACCTTTCTAGCCCTTTAATTACCAGTTGTGGTTTTATTGCTATAACATTTTTGTCTTCAATCTGAACTACACATTTGGGAATTAACGCTAGCGCTGCGGAATCTGTTGGCGCTCTACAAATAACCGATAATAATAATAATAATAATTAAGACCGGAGAGCACCTTCTTGTTTGTATATAATTATACAAGCTGAAAACCTTCATGTTGTGCCAGGGCTAAAAGATTCCCTTTAAATGCTATATCTACTCACTCCTTTAAATAAGATTTTACAATCCGATTTCCAAAACACAGAAGATACTATTTTTTACTCCAAATGAATGAATGAAATAAAAAAAAATGTAGTATGAAAAAAAACAACACATTTTGGAGTGTAGAGTGAGCAATAAACACACACACAATCTAACCTACAATACATTAAGATATGTAAGTGGAATTGGCTGCACTATATCACAGGCATTCGTATATAGCTTTGGAGTACAAAGATGAGATAGTGGTTTGGGGACTGAAAATGCTACTTTTGTACTGTGAATAGGAGAGGCTAAGAGCTAAGATGTATTTTTCTTTGGCTTATGGCAGAGATGTAGCATTGGAAATCAATGAACCTGGTATTAACCAGGGAAGGGGTCACTAAGTTCTGACACTTAGCTGAAAGGATGAAGTATTTTTTTAGTAGGGAAATAATAGATGAAAGATGAAGCTGGGCTGTCAGGAGGGGAGTTAGACCAAGGTCAACGAAAGGTTAGATCGCTAGCATACATCGTGATTGACTGCTATATGATGTAGACAAACTCTTAAAAACATATAAAATACACTAAGACTTCAATGAGGTAGATTTATGTACCACTCAAAAAGGTATATTAAATAAGATATATGAATCAATATTTCCAAATTAAAGTGATGGTAAACTCTCCCCTTTTTAAAATCAGATCAGGAATGTTAGAGATATTTTTGATTTTGAGTTTAATTTGTAAGTTGTAATTAAGATGCACTATAACTTACTTTTTAATATAGATATAAAATTCAAATTCCCTCCACTTTAAAGGGACATTAAACACTAAATACATGCTAGATAGAATGATGCATTCAAAGAAAAAATTAGTCCGTGACTAACATGTAGATGTATTTTTTAAAGTTTCATTAGTTGTTTAAAAAGTGACAAAATAAGTGTAAAGTTTTAGTGTCTATAAAACACTGGGAGCTGCCATGTTGTAACTTGTGTTACCTTCTCTGCTGTGGCCAATTAGGGTCAGTTATAAATAGGTCACTAGAGTGTGCAGCCAATGGTTGTGCTTGATTTAACAGTGTTCTGCACTTCCATTTCTAGCAGGAACTGAAAAGCTCACAATTTCAGAATGGAATTACAGGCAAAGAGGACAAAATAAATAATAAAAGTATATTGCAAATTTTGGGAGGGACTTGTCCTTCCTAAGATTACGGAGGAGCAATTAGGGACCCTGAATGCCTCGATCACGAAACAGGAGGTGGCACACACCATTCAATCCCTTGCTGTTGGGAAAACGCCTGGCCCTGATGGGCTTCCGACTGAATTTTACAGGATGCTCTCGGATTAAAGGCCCCAATCCTCACCGATTTGTTTACCCACTACTTTACAGGCCAACATGCCCCGTCGGCTAGTTTCTCGGCAGCCAATATCACAGTAATACATAAGGAAGGTAGAGACCCTACTAACCCTGCGTCATATAGACCGATCTCCCTTCTGAATGTTGATTACAAATTATTAACTAAGCTCCTGGCTAATCGTTTAAAACATATACTCCCTCATGTCCTACATCCAGACCAGACAGGCTTTACCCCCCGACGCTCTTCGGTGGCGAACATTCGGAAAGTTCTCCATGCCGTATCACAGCACTGGCTGGCCAAGCAGGAGGGTACCCTTGCGTCTCCTCCGGAGGCCTTCCTGCTATCCTTGGATGCAGAGAAGGCCTTCGATAGAGTGGAGTGGACTCATCTTTTCCGTGCCATGGAAACCTTTGGTATTTTAGGCCGCTTCACCGCTTTCCTTAAGGACATCTACTCCAATCCTGTGGCATATCTCGTGATCAATGGTCTCTACTCCCCCTCGATCCCTCTGTATAGAGGGACCCGCCAGGGTTGCCCTCTGTCTCCCCTCCTTTTTAACTTGGCGCTGGAGCCGCTGGCATCTCGTCTCCGAAATATCTTCCCGGGTATAAGCGTTAACTCCCAGAAACTCCAAGTGTCCCTGTATGTGGATGATATGCTGCTGTTTGTTTCAAATCCCCAACTCCATATCCCACGTATCTTAGACATGATAGAAATTCTCGGGATACAAAATTAATATCTCGAAGTCAGAAATCCTATGGCTACACTGCAAATCTAATCCCCACACAGACTTATACCCCTTTCGAGTGGTAGACTCATATTTAACTTACCTAGGTATCCGCATCTCAGCAAACCCACAGCAATGGTACTCTCACAATTTTGCCCCCCTGTTTAGGCAAATTAAGCAGGACCTGACCACTTGGCAGAACTTGCCACTTGCTTTAATGGGTAGGGTTCATGTCATTAAAATGATGATCCTCCCCAAGCTTTTGTATCCTTTACAGATGCTCCCCTTACTACTCGGATGGAAAGACCTCGCCTATCTAAATGCCATAGGCCGAAACTTTCTTTGGAAGGGTGGTAAGCTGCGCATAGGAATACAAAAATTGCATCTCCCCTATTCACGAGGAGGGTTAGGCTTACCGAACTTCTTATATTATAACTGGGCCTCCTTGGCAAAATTGGCACTGGATTGGAAGCTAAATACACAGCACTTTTCTAGCGCCCATCTAGAACAAGCCTTGTTGGCTCAGATATCTCCTGCATTTCTCCCACATGCTTCCCTATCTGAATTACCAGTGAACATACAGCATCACCCTATGTTTAGGGATGTGCTCTTGGGCTGGAGGGCTATGGCTAAGGCACTGGCTTGGGACCCTGCCCACACAAAATATCTTCCTATTGTGGGAAATTTGAGATTCCAGCCCGGCATACTGTACCCTATATTTCGTAACTGGAGTGATCGGGGCATAGATAATGTTGATAAATTATTAGACTATGCTACCAAATCTGTCCTACCTTTTGATGCTATCTGCAGGAAATTTCTTACTCCCTACACTCACAGATTTGCCTATTTTCAAGAACGACACTACATAAACCATATTCTACATAATTGCAAGTCGTTCTGGTTGTCTTCGCCTTTAGCTCGCACCATTGCACATTTTCAGGCACATGACTTTGCAATCTCACCCATTTATCAAGAGCTACTCAATATCAAGGCCTCTACTATGCTGACACCCCTCTTCAATACCTGGCACAGGAAACTACCCAGCTTACCCTTAGGGAAGACGATACTTGACAGTCTTTCTCTCACCTGGACAGCAACTCTGGCGGCTGACCTTAGAGAATCATAAATACGGGTTATATACCAAGACTACATTACACCTAGGAGACTGAGTAAATGGAAGACGCACTTTTCAAATGTATGTGGTAAATGCTCCTACCCAAACCCTGATTTTCTGCATTACATATGGTACTGCCCCAAGGTTTGCAAATTTTGGAACTAAGTCTCATTTTGGCTTTCCAAGATTGTTAAAACCCCCGTTACACTCAAAGGTGCTATTTCTATACCAGCTGCCAGGCCCAAAGCGTGACAGGAAACTCCTTATAAATGTCATACTGTTGGCAAGAAAATGTATCTTTAAAAAATGGCTTCATAGTGGAGCCCCATCCGTTGGCTTTTTGAAGCAGCTAATACTGAAAATGCTGCTGTTTGAACAGTATGACACCTTGTATGATGTGGGAGAGAGGGTAGCTCGCTTCATTGTGAAATGGAGATCCTTTTTAGAATCCTTAGATCTCCCGACCCTAAGACAGATTCTATACCCATTCAGGAACACTATATATATGCTTGAAGCAAACCTTAGGGGTGAGTGGAATGTCTGGTAAAGGGGATGGTGGGGGGAGAGTGGGGGGAGACGAAAGAGTTGCTTTTACCTCTTTCTCGGGCTCACTTACGGTCCTCAAAGCTTGAATTGCTGTTCAATGTGATACATGGCAAAGTTTTATTTGTTTTGATGTTTGTTTAATTCTGTCATCTTGCAAATATACTACCCTAGGATTCATCTTAGACCTAGGGCGCTTTATATTCCGAAAGTTTTGTATAATAAAATAAAAAATGGCGCATCAGGTACTATTGCAAATACCTGCCCTACAGGTGGGGAATGTCTTTTGGAACTCTTCACTAACTAAACCTGCTTTTTATAACTATGCAATTATGTAACTGTTCCAATGTGACTTTGTGGATTTGATTTTACGTTTTTGTACTTGATGCCAAATAAAATAAAAGTTTTTTTTTTTTTAAAAAAAGTATATTGCAGAGTTGTTTTATTATACAATTTATCATTTTATATTACCATCTGAAAGTGTTTAATGTCCCTTTAAAAGTCATTTTTTCTGTGAGCTAAAGGTTTGAATTGTTCTCCAATCATCGCTCTCCCCATATGGCACTTTTTTCCCCATGTTTTATTTTTGTTTAAATATTTTACTTTTATTGAGGTTTATAAGCAATTACAGAGTATGTATTTAAGGTCAGTACACAAAAACAATAAACATAACAATTTCTTAGACACATACAACAGTATTCTATAACAGATGTGACCAATATAATTAAAACCTCTTTTTAGAATAACAGAATACCGGTACGAAGAGCACTAGTCCTCTCTGGGTTTGAAATTAAGAATTCCAGGCAGCTGCCATAAAAATAGGCTTTATTGAAGCTTGAAGTTAAAAAGTGATTACAAGGAAAAAAGGTCAAACGCATTTCGTATGGTTACACTTTCTCAATGACCCGTTTTTAGAATAACTTTTTAGAATAAAGGCTTCCCAATAATTGGAAAGAGGGCCACTTTTGGACCCTGTCACATACAGGACTGCAGGGAGGAGATTTAGCCATTGCAGAGGCCACACTTGGGCCTTAGAACATCATAACACAAAGAGTTACATATTACATAGTAATACTTGGAATATTAGTTAGTGCTGAAGGGAGAAATATAACGACCCATATATGTATAAATAGTATGGTGACGTATAGAATATGGAAACATATCTTTTTATGATGAGGTCACTTTATACTCAAGTCATAAAATTATAACTAGAGGACTTAATAATTAAGAGCCCAATATGATAAAAACAAGGAAAAAGTAAAAAGTCAACATCTTAGTACCCTTGGAAGTGATTATTACAGGCATTATCTTACACGTCATTACAGCAAAATGTTCTATCCTACAAGATAGGTCCCTTGTAAAACTTATGAAGTATAGAAAATGTCACTTTTAAACTTTGTTAAATATATTATCTACTATATAAAAAGAATGCATATAACCTCTGTTTGACAAGCCTAAGGGCCTCAAAACTTAGTCTAGCAACCAGATTATAATTATAAATTATGTATAGCACTTGGAGTATAAATACACAATCCTGCTAACAGACACAAACAGAGCATAAATGTAAAAGGTATACTAAAGACACACTATAGTTGCATGTATATAGGTACATAGTGAAATAACAGAGACACGTAGGGGTCAATTTAGCAAGCTCCGTAAAGACCGCTGCTCCATAACCTGTCCGCTTGCTCTGATTACGATTGTGTTGATTGACACCCCCTGCTAGCCGCGAATCTGAAGGGGGCTGCATTGCACTAGCAGTTCACAAGAACTACTGGTGCAATGATAAATGCCGACAGCGTATGTTCTTGGCATTTATTGATGTGCGGTGGACATGATACGCTACATCGTATCATGTCCGTCCGCACAATAATAAATTGACCCCATAGCCTTAAACATCCTCCTAAATATATATAGGCTACTCTTGGACGTATGAACAGATATGAAAAAAACTGGTGGTAATCTATCTTGGTATAAAGCCTTATATCCTCTGCAACTGAAGGTCCACTTTATAGTAAAAAAGGAAGTGAAATGTAAAGATATATTAGATATGTATAGGGGAGGACACCTAGGAACTTGTGGATAAATGGAGCTAGACATAAGGGAGAGAACAAAGAGTATACACTTTATGGAAGTGGATATATTCTAGATATTGCAAGTGTTCCCTAGCACATTTAGATAAATCAAGTCATAAGATATACAGTGGTCAGTGTTACTTTAACAGTGACTATGCATAAAAGTCACGGCTGCTGACTAGGAGACACAGTACCTTATGTATGGTTTATAAGTAGTAGGTAAGGGAGCACACACCCTGAATCACAGTGTAATCACTCTCCAAAAATAAAGTTATGATCAGTGTCTAGTATTAGCAAAACTATAGTTATCGATTAATTGACTATATATATTTAACCATAAGCATACTGTGCAACGTAATTTCAACCACAAAGAGGAATAAATAAAAAAAAATCCACTATAACGGGTAGAGAGAGAGAAAAACTAAGATTATATTAGCCTATGCCAGCCTTCAGTTGTATTAATGAAACATATAAGGTGGAAGTGTTCTCCGGATAGGCACTGGCAATGGCTGTAGCTGGAACACAGTGTTTAGGTACAGCTCTTGTATAGATCTGTGGAGACAAACTATTCAGTTCTTGAAAAGGCTGTAGCGAGAGACTATTGCGCCATTCTGTGTTAAGGAGCAACAGTTGCTATAGCTGAGATTTTTGCAGGGTACTGATGCCAAGAAACTTGTACCATAGAGGTTTTATCCCAGGTTTGATCACTCTCTAATGGATGATCCCGGTTAATTCTTTGTACCTCAATAGATTCAGTATTGACATCTGGGCAGGGAGCCCCCACAGGGGAGTAAACCGGATTGGAAACGGCTGGACTGCCTCCCGCAAACAGAATATGACGGCCTATATTCCTTCACCTACTTTCCCACAGCTGACTAGATCTGCAGTGTTACTCAGCACCTTAATGTTATCCGATCTATTAGCGTCCTCCAAGGTTTGATGTCGGTACAATGATTGGGGAAAAAGGAGCCTCTCCCAGGACTCACTTCTTAAGATCTTTACGCAGCTGGATCAC
The DNA here is from genome assembly GCF_027579735.1 of Bombina bombina. Taxonomy (NCBI): domain Eukaryota; kingdom Metazoa; phylum Chordata; class Amphibia; order Anura; family Bombinatoridae; genus Bombina; species Bombina bombina. The sequence continues at coordinate 116,581,194 of NC_069505.1, forward strand.
AACATGTTGCAAAATGGCTACCAGGCTTGTGATGAAGCTTAACGCATAGCTGTCTCAAAGAGCATAGGCAGATACACAGTCAAATCCTCCGCTCTTAGCTACTGTCAGTTTCCAGTTGAGAAATCAGTCATAAAGGTTTAGAATAAGAGATATGTGCTATGTTTAACTAATAAAATATCTTCCAAACTCTAGAAGCTTCACAAAGACACATCTTGCTGCTTTGAGAACAGGCTCCGCCCCCCATATGGCACTTTTATTGTAGCTAGAGTGCTGATTGGACAACAATTCAAACTGTTAGCTCATAGAAAAATTGACTTTTGAAGTGAGCGGCAGAACGCAAAAAATAAGTTATACCACATCTTAATTTCAACTGATGAATTATACTCCATCTAAAATATCACTAACATTCCGGATCTGTTTTTTTAAAAAGGGGAGAGTTTGCTATCACTTTAATATAAAATACCTTTGACAAAATACTAAACCTTTAATAATTCATGTTATCTAGGTAATGTTTAACACTAAAAGTCAAGCTGTCAGTCATATACTACACAGTTTTTCAAATTAAAAATAAAGCCGTGAAAGAGACACTGTACTCAAAAAAGATGTCATCATAATGAAAGAGCAGCGCAGAAACATGCTGAATGTTTTTTGTTTTTTTTAACCTGTCCCCCTGAGGTTGCGCCATGCAACGCCACCTTCTGCTCTCGCTCAACCTGTGTGAGGGCATGGTTTGTCTGTTACCAATGGTTGGATTAATCCTGGCGTTATTTTAATCCACCAGCTCTGATGTATTAGTTTTAAGACCACCGTTTCTTAAAGGGCTATGAAGCCCAAAAATGTTCTTTTATGATTCAGACTGAGCATACCATTTTTACAACGTTTCCAATTTACTTCTATTATGAAATTTCCTTTGTTCCCATGATATTCTTTGTTGAAGAGATACCTAGGTAGGCATCTGTAGCACTACATGGCAGGAAATAGCGCTGCTATCTAGAGCTCTTGCATTCTTGCAAAACTGCTGTCATATAGTGCTCCAGAAATGGGGCGGCTCCTAAGCAACATCCTGGCTTTTCAACAAAGATACCAAGAGAACAAAGAAAAATAAGTAAATAGGAGTAAATAAGAAAGTTGATTAAAATTGAATGCTCTATCTAAATCATGAAAGGAAAAAGTGTTTCATATCCCTTTAAAGTGAAGGTAAACTTTGATGAATGAAAGCCTGTTTTTTAAAAATACTATTAAAAACAGGGACACTTTCATTCTTTAAAGTTTAGAAAGCAGCTGTTTTGATTAAAAACTTACCTTTGTTTTTTTTCACAGCCAGAGCAGCTTCCCCCACCCGGAGATCCTCTCTTCACACATCATCAATGACTAATCCGGCTTCCTCCAATCACGGCTTTCCCCCCAGGGGAGTCATTGCCTGAGGCCATACCGTGATTGGAGGAAGCTGGATTAGTCATTGATGATGTGTGAAGAGAGGATCTCCGGGTGGGGGAAGCTGCTCTGGCTATGACAAAAACAAAGGTAAGTTTTTAATCAAAACGGCTGCTTTCTAAACTTTGATGAATGAAAGTGCGTCTGTTTTTAATAGTATTTTTAAAAAAACTGGCTTTCATTCATCAAAGTTTACCTTCACTTTAAAGAAGATACTATCTACAAGAGCTAGTCTTTTGTTACACCAAGGCCTTGCTTTTTGGTTTAAAACAAAGCTCCCTATAATAGCAGCTCTTGCTTTGAGTATAAAAACCACTTTACAGCATTCCAAATTAAAAAAAAGAAATGTAAGTTTTTTTCAATGGATTCAAAATTTCTCTCTCAGTCAGACATAAAAAACTGCATTGTGTAAACTAATGCCTAATTTAATACTTTGGATTATATTTGCAACACAATAAAGCTTAGTAAAAGTACTTTACATTGTCATTTTAATGTGCTCACCCCCTGTACTCTTGAAATGCCTCTAAACTAGACTAAGTACCTTTATAATTTTGTGTTTTATTCAATTTGATTCTTACCAAAAAGTTTTTGTAAAACCTGTCCGTCGTACATATCCTCGGCAATGTCTTTCACAATGATTCTCTCTCCTACCAGCACATCATTAATCCAGTCAATTAGAACCTGGGCAGAAATATAATGCAGAAAGCATTAGCAGACAAAATAACTAGAAATGTTTTAGCAATTCTATACAGAGAAAAAAAAATCCTTTTCAATTAGAAAGCAAAGACTGTGCTTTAGAAGATAATGCGAAAATTACAGGGAAACGCTAAATCGAAATAATTTCTTTTAAGGAACCGGAATTTATTTAGATAAGACAGTTACAAAGATTGTATAAATCTTGCATAATTGTGATTTCTGACTATATGAAATAAATTAGTAAAGTTATGATTTGTTAAAAACAGACCACAAAACATTTGGTGTATTAGTAATATTTGCCAAATAATATCTGAGAAATACACTGTTATGTTTTTTTGTGGTTAAAAAATTGTTCTAAAGAGTATGGTCCCTTCATCTACATAAATTAATGATACGTTACATTTGAAATTGTCACCCAAAAATGTTTAATTCATTATAGAAAAATGAGCATTGGCTATTATTTATTTTGCCCATTTTTGCTGTAATTTACATTTGTAAATGGTGCTCCCCCCCCCCCCAAGACAGTCTGGGGTGGATACTGTATAGTTATGTTTACGGAGGTTTGTTGGAGCTTGCTACATACTACTTAGTGATTGGCTGAATTAATGCAGGAGTTTATTTATATCTGGTGTCTTATTGGCTACATCAAATATATAGATAAAAAGAGTGAAATGATCAATCAGGGAATGAACAAAACTACAACCGCTTGTTCTATTGGTAACCACCACCCCAGCTGTGATCTATTTTTGCCCAAAATGTGTCTTTCACAGAGAACAACTGGCTAGTCATGTTTAAAACACATAGTCCGACCCTGAAACACTAGGCAATCCCTTTCTGAACAAGAGACACGGCAATCCCAGAGGTATGTTTCAGCTTTGTGTGGGCCTCATCATTCAGGTAAACCATATGTGAGTGAAAGGCACATTGTGGGCAAGAGGAGACTGTTCTTAGGGTGGTAAATGGGCATACAACAAACTATTGTTTTCTTTGTTGCCTTGTTAAGGCTTCTCTCTATTTTTTTGTGTGTGTTTCTTCAATTGAAACAGGTAAAGGTATTCAAGAGGGTTTTCAAAGGTTGTGACCCTAGATAGTACTTGATTTACAAATTCAAAAAACACCAGTTTTATACGTGCAAAAAATGAGAGAATGAGAGTTTCATTCATGAAATCTTTACTAAATACTTATCTTCAGAGATATTTCAATAGAAACGCTCTACAGATAAGAGGTGATCCTTTACCCGGCATAATCAGCAATTGATTGACAGATGACTAATCTGCAATCATTAAATTGTAGTCCCCCCCCCCCCCCCCCCCCCGGGGCATTCAGCCCCTTTACACAAACGTCACTGCCTGGGGGGTGGAAACTATTAGTTGATTGCAGATGAGTCATCTGTCAATCAATTGTTGAATATGTCGACCGGAACATAGAGTGTTTCTATTGAAATATCTCTGAAGATAAGTATATAGTAAAGATTTCATGAATGAAACTCTCATTCATTTTGTAAGTTCTATAGTTTGCCATTGCGTAAACTTGACATTCACTTTAAGGGGTAAAGCACCTCTACATGACAACCAGGGAAAATTGATCTGTAATAAAATATTTGAAGAGCACATATGGATGGTGGCATGGGACATATATGGTGATGGTGCCCACAACTAAACGAATATTGGTTGGAAATAATAAAGGAGGTAGAGAACATTTTTGAAATGTTATTTCCAGCTGACCCCCTGATATGGATCTTAAATAAAAGCCCTAAACTCCCCAATAAAAGTCATCGTAAACTCTTTCAAATTTTGATAAATTGTAGCAAATTCCTTATTTGAAAAGCAAAGAAACTCCAATAACAGGAATGTGAAGGAGCAAGGTATAAGAATATGTTGAGTTAGAGGAATACAACTATCAAAAACTTGGGAATATTGAAATCTTTATTGAGTTACAACACATATGGGAACAATATTTAAAAAACATTATATAAATAATCCCATTTCCTTCAATGACCAAATAAGAAGATGATATTCCGTTTTGAGGATTCCTCTAATTACAGTAATGATAAGCAAGGTCTCCAGCACTTTGTCAAACCAACTTTATTCAGACACAAATAGCGACGTTTCGGTGTCACAGCACCTTATTCATGCATGAATAAGGTGCTGTGACACCGAAACGTCGCTATTTGTGTCTGAATAAAGTTGGTTTGACAAAGTGCTGGAGACCTTGCTTATCTTTTCTATGTGTCTGGGGTTTGGCAGCGCCCTTGGTCTACCGTGCACACTCCACACTCCCAGGTGCTGTTCCCCTCTCGGACTTTTTTTTTTTCTAATTACAGTAATAATTGTAACATAAAATCACTGAAACATCTATGTGAGCATAAAAGACTGACAACCCAAACAGAGTTCAAATAAAACTAACCAGAGTATGAGTGAAGACACATTTCTTTTCTATTTCCCATTATTTTATGTTCTTATACCAATTACTTCTTGATGACTAATCTTGTTATTATAATGTTCTTTATTTAAAATGATGAATCCGTTCATATACATTATAACTGTTTGTATGTATATTGTTGTTTTGTAAAAACGTACTAATGCCAATAAAGCTGGATTTAAAAAAAATAAATAAATTTGGAGAGCATAGGAGAGGGAAAGCAACATGCCCAGTGGCAGTTCCAAAACTTAAAGGGACACTAAAGTCAAAATTAAACTTTCATGATTCAGATAGAACATGCAATTTTGTAAAAAAAAAAATCCAAATTATTTCCATTACAAAAATGTACATAATTTTTTCATATGCACATTTTCTGAGGTACCAGCTCCTACTGAGCATGTGCAAGAGTGCACAGTATATACTTATATGCATGCTTTGATAACTGTCACATGATACAGGAGGGGGGGGCGGGATTAAACAAACTGAAATTTGCCAAACAAAATCTATTACTCATTTGAAATAGAAGTAAGTGATATTGCATTGTTGTTTTATTACGTAGTTGTTGATTATACAATTGTACTGTGTTTTATGTTTTTTAAAATTTGGGAGGCTAACAAAGGTGGCAAAATGTTTAAAGACACAGAACATAATATATAGGCTGCTTGGCACCGCCCTTTACAGTTGAACAGGGGTGACACGTGTTTGGAGGTGCATAACATCCCGCCGCTCCCCTATAGAGCCGCCACTGATCATGTCATGGAACTACTCCTCAAAATCTGCTGCTATACTAAATCCTCCTGCCTTAGCCTCAGTTCTAGTTCCCTTAGGCCATTGATGTTCAAACCTGTCCTCAGACCTCCCTAACAGGTCACATTTTGAGGATATCTGAACTAGAGGACAGGTGAAATAATCAGCTGATTAGTAAACATGGTTATTTTACCTGCTTTTACCCCAAGTAATCCTGAAAATCTGTCCTGTTAAGGAGGCCTGAGAACAGGTTTGAAAACCAGTGCCTTAGGCCAAAAGACACCCCCTGCTTTAACCACACAGTATTATAAATTATCACAGATTTTTTTTAGAAAAAAAAAGTACAAATTGTAGATGATGTGTATTCTTTTTATAATAACAATTCTTTGATAATCAACCTATATAAATCCATTTTTAATGAGGGAACATCCCAACTAAATCTAGACTCGGAAACATAATTTATGCTTACCTGATAAATGTATTTATTTCCGGATATGGTGAGTCCACGGAATCATCAATTACTAGTGGGAATATCCCTCCTGGCCAGCAGGAGGAGGCAAAGAGCACTAGAGCAAAGCTGCTATATATGTCACTCCCCTTACCCATAATCCCCAGTCATTCGGCCGAAGGAAAAATGGAAAAAGAAGATAACAGAAAAGTGTAGAGGTGCCTGAGGTTTTAGAAAAAATAACTGTCTTAAAGGGTGGGCCGTGACGAAAGTCCTAAGTCGCCTAAAGATAGAACTTCAATGCACGCACAACATCTAGGTTGTGCAACAAATGCTCCTTAGGAGAAGAAGGATTAGGACACAAAGAAGGAACCATGATCTCCTGATTAATATTCTTGTTTGAAGCAACCTTAGGTAGGAAACCTAATTTAGAACATAGAACCACCTTATCAGAATGAAAAATAAGATAAGGAGAATCAAACTGCAGAACTGAGAGTTCCGAAACTCTCTGAGCAGAAGAAATAGCAAAAAGAAACAAAACCTTCCAAGATAACAACTTAATATCTAAGGAATGCATAGATGCAAACGGAGCCTGTGGTAAAACTCTAAAAACAAGGTTAAGACTCCAGGGAGGAATAACGGCCTTAAACACAGGCCTGATTCTAACCAAGACCTGACAAAAAGATTGCACATCTGGCACATCCGCCAAACGCATATACAACAAAATAGACAACGCAGAAATCTAAGTACTAGCTGACAAACCCTTCTCCAGACCCTCCTGGAGGAAAGACAAAATCCTAGGAATCCTGATTCTACTCCAAGAGTAGCCTCTGGATTCACACTAATACAGATATTTACGCCATATCTTATAGTAAATCTTTTTTGTCACAGGCTTACGAGCCTGAATCATGGTCTCAATCACCGACTCTGAAAACTCACGCTTAGATAAAATCATGCGTTCCATCTCCAAGCAGTCAGCTTCAGAGAAACGAGATTTGGATGAAGAAAAAGACCCTGAAGTAGAAGATCCTTCCTCAGAGGGAGTCTCCACAGAAGTAGAGACGACATTTCCACTAGATCTGCATACCAGATCCTGCGAGGCAATGCCGGCGCTATGAGAATCACTGACGCCCTCCCCTGGTTGATCCGAGCAATGAATTATGGCAGGAGAGTGAATGGAGGAAATATGTAAGCTAGACTGAAATTCCAAGGGACCGCCAGAGCATCTATCAAGAAAGCCTGTGGATCCCTTGACCTTGAGCCTTACCTCAGAAGCTTGACATTCTGCTGAGAAGCCATGAGATCCAGTTCTGGCTGCCCCCAATTAAGGATTAAACTGGAAAATACTTCCGGATGGAGTTCCACTCCCCCCGGATGAAAGGCTTGTTGGCTCAGAAAATCTGCCTCGCAATTGTCCACTTCTGGGATGTGGATCGCAGAAAGACAACAGTTGTTCCACCAGAGTTCCCCCCTGGTGGTTGATGTATGCCACCGATGTTATGTTGAACGACTGGAACCTGATAAACCGGGCTAAGGCTAACTGAGGCCAGGCCAGTAGAGCATATCAAATCGTTCTCAGTTCTAGAATGTTTATAGGGAGAACTGACTCCTCCCGAGTTCAAAGACCCTGAGTCTTCAATGACCCGCAAATTGCTCCCCAACCGAGAAGGCTGACAACCGTGGTCACGGTCATCCAGGAAGGTCTGCGAAAGCAAGTTCCCTGGGAGAATGTTCCTGAGACTACCACCACCACAGAAGAGAGTCACTTGTCACCTGATCCAGAACTTTTTGTGGAGACAAATCCACATAGTCCCCGTTCCATTGCCTTAACATGCATAACTGCAGAGGTCTGAGATGGAACCGAGCAAACGGAATGATGTCCATGGAAGCTACCACCAGACCAATTACCTCCATACATAGAGCCACTGATGGCCGAGGAGAGGACTGAAGGACAAGACAAGAGTCGAAGATATTTCTTTTTCTGACCTCTGTCAGAAATATCTTCATTGGTAGGGAGTCTATTATGGTCCCTAAAAACACTACTCTTGTGGCTGGAATCAGAGAACTTTTCCCCAGATTTACCTTAATCGTGGGAGCGAAGAAAAGACAACAAGATCTCCGTATGAAAGTTAGCTTGTTGAAAAGACTGCACCTGAACCAGAATGTTGTCCAAATAAGGCGCTACTGCAATGCCCCGAGACCGGATCACTGCCAAGAGCGCCCCCAGGACCTTTGAGAAAATTCTGGGAGCTGTGGCAAGACCGAAAGGAAGAGCCACAAACTGGAAATGATTGTCTAAGAAAGCAAACCTTAGAAACTTGTGATGATCCCGGTGAATGGGAACATGAAGGTACGCATCCTTTAAATCTATGGTTGTCATAAAATGACCCTCTAGAACCAAAGGAAGAATGGAACGTATAGTCTCCATCTTGAAAGACGGTACTCTGAGGAACTTGTTTAAACACTTTAAGTCTAAAATAGGTCTGAAAGTTCCCTCTTTCCTGGGAACCACAAACGGATTTGAATAAAATCCCAGACCTTGTTCCTGCAGAGGAACTGGAACTATAACTCCCAGGGCAAAAAGATCCTTGATACAATTTAAGAACGCCTCTCTCTTTATCTGGTCTACGGATAATCTTGAGAGAAGAAACCTGCCTCTGGGAACAAAAGTCTTGAATTCTATCTTGTACCCCTGAGATACAATTTCCACGGCCCACAGGTCTGGGACATCCCGTATCCAAGCCTGAGCAAATTGAGAAAGCCTGCCCCCTACTAGATCCGTTCCTAGATCGGGGGCCGGCTCTTCATGCTGACTTGGAATCAGCCGCAGGCTTCTTAGACTGTTTCCCCTTGTTCCAAGACTGACCAGACTTCTAAGAAGACTAAGATAGTTCCTGTTTGGAAAATGAAGCGAAGGGTTTACCTCTAAAGTTACAAAAGGAACGAAAAACATAATTTATGTAAGAACTTACCTGATAAATTCATTTCTTTCATATTAGCAAGAGTCCATGAGCTAGTGACGTATGGGATATACATTCCTACCAGGAGGGGCAAAGTTTCCCAAACCTCAAAATGCCTATAAATACACCCCTCACCACACCCACAAATCAGTTTAACGAATAGCCAAGAAGTGGGGTGATAAGAAAAAGTGAGAAAGCATAAAAAATAAGGAATTGGAACAATTGTGCTTTATACAAAAAATCATAACCACCATAAAAAAAGGGTGGGCCTCATGGACTCTTGCTAATATGAAAGAAATGAATTTATCAGGTAAGTTCTTCCATAAATTATGTTTTCTTTCATGTAATTAGCAAGAGTCCATGAGCTAGTGACGTATGGGATAATAAATACCCAAGATGTGGAACTTCCATGCAAGAGTCACTAGAGAGGGAGGGATAAAATAAAGACAGCCAATTCCGCTGAAAAATAATCCACACTCCAAAATAAAGTTTTAATCTTATAATGAATAAAAATGAAATTATAAGCAGAAGAATCAAACTGAAACAGCTGCCTGAAGTACTTTTCTACCAAAAACTGCTTCAGAAGAAGAAAACACATCAAAATGGTAGAATTTAGTAAAAGTATGCAAAGAAGACCAAGTTGCTGCTTTGCAAATCTGATCAACCGAAGCTTCATTCCTAAACGCCCAGGAAGTAGAAACTGACCTAGTAGAATGAGCTGTAATCCTTTGAGGCGGAGTTTTACCCGACTCAACATAAGCATGATGAATCAAAGACTTTAACCAAGACGCCAAAGAAATGGCAGAGGCCTTCTGACCTTTCCTTGAACCAGAAAAGATAACAAATAGACTAGAAGTCTTTCGGAAATCTTTAGTAGGGTCAACATAATATTTCAAAGCTCTAACTACATCCAAAGAATGTAACGATCTTTCCTTAGAATTCTTAGGATTAGGACACAATGAAGGAACCACAATTTCTCTACTAATGTTGTTAGAATTCACAACTTTAGGTAAAAATTTAAATGAAGTCTGCAACACCGCCTTATCCTGATGAAAAATCAGAAAAGGAGATTCACAAGAAAGAGCAGATAACTCAGAAACTCTTCTAGCAGAAGAGATGGCCAAAAGGAACAATACTTTCCAAGAAAGTAATTTAATATCCAGAGAATGCATAGGTTCAAACGGAGGAGCTTGTAAAGCCCCCAGAACCAAATTCAAACTCCAAGGAGGAGAGATTGACTTAATGACAGGTTTTATACGAACCAAAGCCTGTACAAAACAATGAATATCAGGAAGATTAGCAATCTTTCTGTGAAACAGCACAGTCTTCACATTTAGGGGAAGGATCAGGCTTCTGTTCCTTATTCTGACGAAAGGAACGAAAACGATTAGCAGCCCTATATTTACCTTTAGATTTTTTATCCTGAGGTAAAAAAGTTCCTTTCCCCCCAGTAACAGTTGAAATAATAGAATCCAACTGGGAACCAAACAATTTATTACCTTGAAAAGAAAGGGAAAGCAAAGTTGACTTAGAAGACATATCTGCATTCCAAGTTTTAAGCCATAAAGCTCTTCTAGCTAAGATAGCTAAAGACATATACCTGACATCAACTCTAATGATATCAAAGATGGCATCACAAATAAAGTTATTAGCATGTTGAAGAAGTTTAACAATGCTATGAGTATTATGATCTGACACTTGTTGTGCCAAAGCCTCCAACCAAAAAGTGGAAGCTGCCGCAACATCAGCCAAAGAAATAGTAGGCCTAAGAAGATTACCTGAACATAAATAAGCTTTCCTTAGAAAGGATTCAATTTTCCTATCTAAAGGATCCTTAAAGGAAGTACTATCTGCCGTAGGAATAGTAGTACGTTTAGCGAGAGTAGAGATAGCCCCATCAACTTTAGGGATTTTGTCCCAAAACTCTAATCTGTCAGATGGTACAGGATACAATTTCTTAAACCTTTTAGAAGGAGAAAATTAATTACCTAGATTATTCCATTCCCTAGAAATTACTTCAGAAATAGCATCAGGGACAGGAAAAACTACCGGAATAACTAAAGGAGGTTTAAAAACCGAATTTAAACGCTTAGTAGATTTAGTATCAAGAGGACTAGATTCCTCCATCTCTAATGCGATTAAAACTTCTTTAAGTAAAGAACGAATAAATTCCATTTTAAATAAATATGAAGATTTATCAGTGTCAATATCTGAGACAGAATCCTCTGAACCAGAAAAATCATCATCAGAAACAGACAAATCAGAATGATGATGTTCATTATAAAATTCATCTGAAAAATGTGAAGTTTTAAAAAACCTTTTACGTTTACTGGAAGGAGGAATAACAGACATAGCCTTCCTAATAGATTTAGAAACAAAATCTCTTATATTAACAGGAACATCCTGAGTATTAGATGTAGATGGAACAGCAACAGATAATGGAATATTACTAATGGAAATACTATCTGCATTAGCAAGCTTATCATGACATACATCACAGACTACAGCCGGAGGAACAGTTACCACAAGTTTACAGCAGATACACTTAACTTTGGTAGATCCAGCATCAGGCAGCGTTTTTCCAGAAGTAGCTTCTGATCCAGGGTCAATCTGAGACATCTTGCAATATGTAAGAGAAAAAACAACATATAAAGCAAAATCTATCAAATTCCTTAAAAGACCATTTCAGGAATGGGAAAAAATGCCAATGAATAAGCCTCTAGCAAATGAAAAATGAGACTTAAATAATGTGAAAAAAAGGTGGAGACAAAAATGACGCCCACATTTTTTAGCGCCAAAAAAAGACGCCCACATTATTGCCGCCTAAATGCTTTTGGCGCCAAGAATGACGCCACATCCGGTGACACCGACATTTTTGGCGCAAAACGTCAAACGACAAGTATGACGCCGGAAATGACAAAGAAATTTTTTGCGCCAAAAAAGTCTGCGCCAAGAATGACGCAATAAAATGAAGCATTTTCAGCCCCCGCGAGCCTAACAGCCCACAGGGAAAAAAGTACATTTTAAGGTAAGAAAAAATGATTTATTCATATGCATAATCCCAAATAATGAAACTGACTGTCTGAAATAAGGAATATTGATCATCCTGAATCAAGGCAAATAAATGTTTAAACACATATATTTAGAACTTTATATAAAAGTGCCCAACCATAGCTTAGAGTGTCTCAAAAAATAAGACTTACTTACCCCAGGACACTCATCTACATGTAGTAGAAAGCCAAACCAGTACTGAAACGAGAATCAGTAGAGGTAATGGTATATAAGAGTATATCGTCGATCTGAAAAGGGAGCTAAGAGATGAATCTCTACGACCGATAACAGAGAACCTATGAAATAGATCCCGTAGAAGGAGACCATTGAATTCAAATAGGCAATACTCTCTTCACATCCCTCTGACATTCACTGCACTCTGAGAGGAAAACCGGGCTCCAGCCTGCTGCGAAGCGCATATCAACGTAGAATCTAGCACAAACTTACTTCACCACCTCCATGGGAGGCAAAGTTTGTAAAACTGATTTGTGGGTGTGGTGAGGGGTGTATTTATAGGCATTTTGAGGTTTGGGAAACTTTGCCCCTCCTGGTAGGAATGTATATCCCATACGTCACTATCTCATGGACTCTTGCTAATTACATGAAAGAAATTACTCTGACGACCTTTCTGCTTATTCTTTTTATCCTGAGGAAGAAAAGATCCCTTTCCTCCTGTGATATCTGAAATAATTTCAGCCAAACAAGGTCTTACCCTTGTAGGGAATAGCTAATAACTTAGACTTAGAAGAAACATTCGCAGACCAGGATTTTAACCAAAGGGCTCTGCGAGCTAGAACCACAAGACCAGACATTTTTGCTCCCAGTTTAATGACCTGTAAGGAAGCATACGAAATAAAGGAATTGGCTAACCTTAAGAGCCTTAATCCTGTCCTGGATCTCCTCAAGAGGAGTATCTGTCTGAATAGAATCAGACAAAGCATCAAACCAGTAAGCTGCAGTGCTGGTAACAGTAGCAATACGCACCGCAGGCTGTCATTGAAGACCTTGGTGAACATACATTTTCTTTAATAATGCCTCCAATTTCTTATCCACTGGATCCTTAAAAGAACAACTATCCTCTATGGGAATAGTGGTCCTATTAGCCAAAGTGGAAATAGCTCCTTCCACCTTAGGAACCGTTTGCCATGACTCCTTAACCCTTTAAGGACACAGCTTTCTGTTTGCTCAATTGTTTTATGACGGAAAAATTCCGTCATATGTCCTTAAGAGGTTAATAGAGTCAGCTATAGGAAACATTTTCTTAAAAATAGGGGAGATGGAGAAAAAGGAATACCAGATCTCTCCCACTCCCGTGCAATAATTTCAGAAGCACGGTCTGGAACAGGAAAAACCTCCACCGCAGAGGGAACATCAAAATACTTGTTCAGCTTACTAGACTTCTTAGGGTTAACAACGATAGTAGTATCGGAGTCATCCAAGGTAGCCAAAACCCCCTTAACAAACGGAGGTGTACCAGCTTAAATCTGAAGGACACAACTTCAGCATCATTAGAAGGAGTTATACTGCCTGAATCTCAGACTTCTGAAATGGAAAGACTTTGATTAGCAAACTCAGGATCAGAAACTCAGGATCAGAAACCTTACTTACTGTTTCTTTAAATTTCCTTTTGCGTTTTCCCTGTAGCATGGGAAAAGAAGACAGCGCCTCAGATACCGCAGAAGATACCTGGACAGCAATATCTTGCAAAGTAATTCCAGATGGAGCATGAGAGGAAACGCAGGGCAATTCATGTGCAGATAGGATTGGGAAGCTTGAGGAGAAAGTTGCGGCACAGCTGAAACAGGAGGCTCCTGAACAGTATCCACCTTAGCTAATGATGGCTCAGAATCAAAATGTCTATTTCAATAAGCTCAAGTTATTTCAATACATGAAGAACAAAAAGGTACTGGGGGTTCCACCTGGGCATCAAAACATAAGCTACAGGTAACATCCTGCACAGCCTCCTGATCCATAATACAAAAAAAGAAGCAAATAAAAAAAAATCTACCTTTTTTTTTTTTTTTAAACCCTTTTTTAAAAAAAATCTTTTAACAAAGGATATAATACAGAACCAAAAATAACGTTCTTAAATAAATGTTACCTTTAAATATACCAAATCAAGAAAACATACCCCAGGTAACACTCTACACCTCAGCAGAATTACTGAGGTGCCCTACCTGTCCTGCAACCCGCAGCAAACTGAGGAAAAAAACGATCCTGTTTACAATCCGGATTTCCAGAGAAGCAAAAACAGCAAGAAGCCTTCTAAACAGCAGAGCCATCTGAAATATGCGCACCTCACTCTTACAGGAAGTTAAAAAAAAACAAAAAAAACTCTGACATCAAAGAATCAGAACCTCCCTAAAAGGGGCGGTCCTACAGCAAACAAAAAAGCAATTTTTTTAAAAACAACTTTCTTGAAAACAGGCTTAAAAACAAACAATAACCCCCCCCCCCCCCAAAAAAAGTACATGATCCGTTACTAAAAACAGATCCTCACTGAGCCATCAATAAAATAAATAACTCCTCACACTAGCAGTGCTTGCAAAAACTTCCATAAAAACCTGCACCCTGACAGGAATAATAAAAAACGCCCCTCTGCAGCGTTTCAGCTGAATAAGTGCCAGTTTTTTCCTGATACATAGAAAAATAAAATTGGCACTTACCTTAATATTCATCTGTCCGGCAGCAGGACAGCTCACCTGGTTTGAGAGGATGCCTTCCCTCACATGGACCTGTGGAAATACAGAAAGACTGAGTAAACCTACTCAGGCTATCTAAATAGGACAGCAAAATGTTTTGGGAAAACGCAGTGAGGATTGTACCCCACAAGTTCCCAATTGCTTAAAAGCCACCACTGCCCTACTGAAGAGACTAACATGGGCTAAGGCTAGACTCTTTAGAAAGATCAGAGCAAACCTACTCTGCTTTAAAATAAAAAATCTTGATTGTAGATCAGACACCAAAACTTCACCTCCTCCTTGCACCGCAGGCAAAGAGAATGACTGGGGATTATGGGTAAGGGAAGTGACACATATAGCAGCTTTGCTGTAGTGCTCTTTGCCTCCTCCTGTTGGCCAGGAGTGATATTCTCACTAGTAATTGATGATTCCGTGGACTCACCATATCTTAGGAAAGAAAACTACTATATTCCCCTCACCAGAGACTACTATTACCACTGTAACTAAAATATATGAATCAATGCATTTTTGGGGGTGCATAATTAAAAAAAAAAAAAAACATTTCAGCTATTAACAATACTGATCAAAGGTGCAGAACCCAGAAGCCCTACCAAATTCTATTTTCTACACTCTTTGATACCATGTTTAGACCAAAAAAAACAACTAAACTTTTCTTCATGGAATTATAGCAATCAAAGCTTGTCCTTAAACTGTTGGCACTTCAGCCTACCACAAAAGTTAGAGCGCTGGTCTGTACTGGATAAGCAGCACAACCAACAGGAGCCGTTATTGTGTTTGTTTTACCCTCTCTGCTCTCTCTAACACAGATAGATCCTATTTTATTAAAGGGACAGTCTACTCCAGAATTGTTATTGTTTTAAAAAGACAATCCCTTTATTACCCATTCCCCAGTTTTGCATAACCAACACTGTTATATTAATATACATTTTACCTCTGTTATTACCTTGTACCTAAGCCTCTCCAGACTGCCCCCTTATCTCAGTTCTTTTAACAATCTTGCATTTTAGTCAATCAGTGCTGGATATATATATAAATAACTCCACAGGAGTGAGCACAATGTTATCTATATGGCACACATGTCCTAGTGCGGTCTAGCTGTGAAAAACTGTCAAAATGCACTGAGATAAGAGGCGGTTTTTAATAGTTTAGAAATCAGTTTGAGCCTAGCTAGGTTTAGCTTTCAGCAAAAGAATACAAAGAAAACAAAGCAAATTTGATGATAAAAGTAAATTGGAAAGTTGTTTAAAATGGCATGCCCTATCTGAATCATGAAAGTTTAATTTTGACTAGACTGTCCCTTTAATATTGATAAATAAAGGCCAATCGAGAAATGCCTCAACATAAATCTATTTTTGTCTGTCAGCTCCATAGGTTTTGTAAAATAAACTACTTCATTTTATTCATTCACATGAATTACTTTTGGATGCTTTAATGGGCTGCAAACTGCATGTAACATCTCAACAGTTATTCCCTAAGGGTGATCTCAGAAAAACTGAAGTTGGCATCCTTCTATCGTTAATGTAATTTAACAAATATAAATAAAAGCACAGTGATACCTGGTGCCATCGTAGTATACAAAAATACGCAACAAAGGAACTTTTTATTTATGTTTCATTTGTCTTTTTCACAATGTGGCAAAAATAAATGACAGTTGGATTTCACATGACGTCTTATCTCCTCCCCCATTGCCTCATTCTCCACAGCATCACCTTTTTTCCCCTGGGCCCTTCTTTTCACAAGTGAAACATACATTTCTGGATTTGGAACAGTAGCAGTCATATCCTGGTTATAAACCGGATGGGGACAGTGTCCCTCAATGTCTGCCGCAATAGAATCTATCACATATAGCACTGTTTAGAAACCTGCAGCACCAGTGCTATGCGTGGTACTTTCAGTGAATTATAATGGCACTTGCAGGGCTATACAAAGAGGTGACACAGTTTGTGCCACACTTGTCACCTTTCTGCTTGGCAGCACGGTAGCTTAGTCCCAATCTATCTGCTGCTTCACTGCTTTGCACAGGCACATGCACAGTGCTTGAGAATGAGCACACCATGTGCAGGGGAAAACTAAACAGCAGACAGTAGCTGAGTGGCCAACGAAATATTAAAGGGACACTCAAGTCAAAATAAAACTGTCATGATTCAGATAGAGAATGCAATTTTAAACAACTTTCCAATTTACTTCCATTAACAAAATGTGCACAGTCTTTTTATATTTACACTTTTTGTGTCACCAGCTCCTACTGAGCATGTGCAAGAATTCACACAATGTACGTATACGCATTTTTAATTGGCTGATGGCTGTCACATGATGCAGTGGGAGTGGAAACAGACATAACTTTCAAACTCAGTACTATTGTATTGTCTTGTTAGCACCAATCTTCTGTATTTACTGGTTCTTTAAAGGGTCATTATAGTCAAAACATGACATGTTCTAATTCGTTAGTCGCACAACTTCAATGTGAAATTGGAGCTGCCGATTGGATCAGAAAAGAAAAATAGATTTGCAGAAAATTACACCAACTAATGCTTTTTTCCCCCTAGTTTGGAGTTCCGAACATTTTTACACATCAGTATTTTTTTTTACATAACGTCATTATGACATGAAACACTGGATATAATAAAAGAACGGTAATACCTTAAAGCTACAGTTTGTTCACGCCCGTCATGGTATTGATTTTTCAATCAAAGAATGACAAAAGCCAAATGGCAGCTTCAATTGATCAGGTTACTTCTGTAGGTGTAAGTAGCTACATAAAAATGATTACATATGTCTTGTGCAAAAAAAAATAAAAAATGGTCTTAATGTTTCCCAATGGTTAACTGTAGATTGGAGGCAATTGGCTGGATAGAGAGTGAGGTTAGATCCCAAAGTTAAATCAATCGGCTGAATGAATTAATCTTCAAGAAGAAGTCTCAGTCACACAATGACACCCTTCACATTAGGGTTTCCAATTGATTCAGTTCCAGAGTATTAAACCAGAAGGACTCTAAACTCAGCCAGAGGATAAATATCTATAGTATTCAGTGATTTAAGCAGAGCGTGTGCCTCTAGGCTTCCTTCAGAAATGAAGAAAATAGCAGGTGTATAAGCACATTATCTATAGCATAGTGCAGCATCGTTAGGGACAATGTCACAATTTACCATTGGCTTCAATGCAAGATTGAATACCAATAAACAGATGCTCTTCCTGTGTAAAGAAAAAATGTGCGTCTTGGCTTTCACATTGCAGTAGCAGACCAGGTACCATAAAGTCAGATTTTTCTTTATAGTCATTGAAAGATGGTATTTTCTAATGTATATTTATTTTACATTAAAGGGACACTAAACCCATTTTTTTTTCTTTCATGATTCAGATAGAGCATGCAATTTTAAGCAACTTTCTAATTTACTCCTATTATCAATTTTTCTTCTTTCTCTTGCTATCTTTATTTAAAAAGCAGCAAAGTAAAGCATAAGAGCTGGCCCATTTTTGATTCAGAACCTGGGTTATGCTTGCTTATTGCTGAACCTAAAATGGGCCGGCTCCTATGCTTTACTTTCCTGCTTTTTAAATAAAGATAGCAAGAGAACAAAGAAAAATTGATAATAGGAGTAAATTAGAAAGTTGCTTAAAATTGCATGCTCTGTCTGAATCATGAAAGAAAAAAAATCGGTTTAGTGTCCCTTTAAATACACTACATTCTGTTTACTAACAAAATGTATTCACGATTATGGTGATTTGTCCTTTACCACCAATCCTACTATAACAGTAATCCTTATTAAAAGGACATAAAACCCAAAATGTTTCTTTCTTGACTCAGATAGAACATACATTTTTAAACAACTTTCCAATTGACTTCTATTATTGCCTTAGGGAAGGAAATACTGCATTTCAAATACATGAAATATTTTCTTTTAGTTTAAAGGGACAGTAAAATTTTAGACATAACAAGCTTATTTTTAAGTCCCACGTCCTTTTAAACTTCTAAATCAACAACTAAAAATAAAATTGTAAGTAATGTGTATTACGTGCACGTCTGTATTAAAGGATTTAAGAAACTTTGACCAACGTGAATTAATCATGATAGGGATTATCGCCATATGAGCGACTGTCACTTACCTTCATTAGTTCTTGAAGCCTGGGGTCACTTCTTGAATATGGATCAATCATTGTCCTGACTTCATTTTCCTCTTAAAGACAAAGCACAACAGGCTGTTGAAAATAATGTATTATGTACAAGGCGTTATTCTAAGTATAACTGCTACTTACCAAGCATGGTGTCCTCAGGGTCTAGTTCAAAGGGAATTGGATTGAGAGGTAGGTTGATAGCATTTATCCCTTCCTCTTGAAGTTCAGACACTGCAACATACAAAAGAGGAAAAATTAGTGATTCTAAGGTAACTGTTTAAAGGGATACTGAACCCAAACTTTTTTCTTTCATGATTCAGATAGAGCAGGGGATTTTAAGCAACTTTCTAATTTACTCCTATTATCAATTTTTCTTTGTTCTCTTGATATCTTTTATTTAAGCTAACATGCAGGCCCATTTTGGGTTCAGCACCCTGGATAACGCTTGCTGATTGGTGGCTAAATATAGCCTCCAATCGGCAAGCGCTAACCAGGTGCTGAACCAAAGTGGGGCCGGCTCGTAAGCTTACATTCCTGCTTTTTAAAATAAAGATACCAAGAGAACGAAGTAAAAATTGATAATAGGAGAAAATTAGAAAGTTGCTTGAAATTGCCTGCTCTATCTAAATAATGAAAGAAAAAATGTGGGTTCAGTATCCCTTTAAATGTTTCATAAAGGGACAGTCTACTTCAGAATTTGTATTGTTTAAAAAGATAGATAATCCCTTTATTACCTATTACCTCTGTGATAACCTTGTATCTGAGCCTCTGCAGACGGCCTTTTTATTTCAATTCTTTTGACAGACTTGCTTTTTAGCCAATTAGTGCTGACTCCTAGGTAACTCCACGGGCATGAGCAGAATGTTATCTATATGGTACACATAAACTAGTGCCCTCTAGCTTTGAAAAACTGTCAGCTGCATTCAGATAAGAGGCGGCCTTCAAGGGCTTATAAATTAGCATATGAGCCTACCTAGGTTTAGCTTTCAACTAAGAATACCAAGAGAACAAGGCAAATTTGATGATAAAAGTAATCGGGAACGTTGTTTAAAATTGTATGCCTTATCTAAATCTTAATTTTGACTAGACTGTCCCTTTAAACATTTTCAGTTTAGTGCTTCCTATACTGTATTGTGTCATATGCTGCAACACGCCATGACAGCTTCAGTAAAAGCAGTGAGTTTATCAGACTAACAACAAACAGCATTACTAAAGACAAAGTACAGTAAACTGAATGGTAATGTATCTATTATTATTGTCAGTTTACAAACATGTTTTATAAATTAGCAAAATGATATTTGCTATATTGACATATTTCAATGGCTAAACTGTAACCTACTTCCACTGCTCACTTTACCCATGTCGCATCTTGTGAAATACAAAGTTACAGTCCGTATGAGAAGGGTAGAGATTTGATTTAATTGAAAGTATTTTTCAGGAAATGATTCTGTACAGGAACATCATTTTCATTCCATTATCTGCTGACTCTCCGCCAAGGAAATATGCAAACTGCTGTACAGCATCTCTCTCTGTTTACGCTTACTGCTAAAGGACGGAGCACAAAAGAGACCCATTATGTGGGCCGAGGACTCATTTTTCCAATAAACAAAATGCAGCAAGGAGCAAAAGATGGTGTAATTACATTTGCCATTTTAGAGGAATAAAATGTTGCTTCAGACACCAGATACATTGTGCCTGTCCAGTGTGCAAAATGTACAGTCCAACTGCTGAGCAAATGTCGGACTTTATAAACAGTGGCACTAACCTATAGCCAGTGAAACAGCAGCCCAACTGAAGGACAAACAAGACAAATTAACACATGACATCCTAAGCTGCAGGTACACATTGTATGGAACAGCTGATGGAACGGTTACCAATCAACAGACACACTGCTAACTCATATTATCTTGGCCAAAGGAATGCTTTGGTAATTCTGTCTGTGTTTTAATTTGATTTCCTCCTGCCCCATACATAGAGTTTGATTGCAAATATACCCATAATACATAAAGTGATGCTGCAGTTTATAGATACAGAACAAGCACTATTCATTTGCAAAAGCCCACCTGGAAGCAGGAGGATATTTTTAAATTTTGTGTGACAAAGGAATAAAATCTGCTACCTTAAGAAATGCAAAGATCTAGACTACATTGTAGTGGCTGGAGAATTAAAGGGGTACTCAAGTCAAAATTAAACTTTCATGATTGAGATACAAAATGCAATTTTAAACAACCTTCCATTTTATTTCCATTAACAAAATGTGCACAATCTTTTTATATTTACACTTTTGAGTCACCAGCTCCTACTGAGCATGTGCAAGAATTCACAGCATATACCTATATGCATTTGTGATTGGCTGATGGCTGTCACATGATACGGGAGGCGTGGAAATAGACATAACTTTTTTTAGAAACAAAATCCACTACTCATTTAAAGTTCAGACTAAGTGCTATTGCATAGTGTTTTTATCATGCATTTGTTGATTATGCAAATCTACTGTATTTACTGGTCCTTTAAAGTATATGGATTTGATTTGACTGAAACAGATTTCTTCTGTTTCTTTGCATTTTTTCCCCTAAATTGATTTGCTAAGCAAGATCTATACACTCACATTATAAATGTCCTAGAACACGGTTACCAATACCTGGCTCTTGGACTTTGGACCATGCAAGAATATTTTATGTGATGCACCCACCCCAAGCAAATATTGTGTATCTTAAAATTACGTTGTACTCAAAAATGTTCTAGAATATGAAAGAGCAGCATTTACATGTCAAAAATATTTGAACCTGAAAAAAACGTTGAGTAAAAATGTTGAAATTTGAATTTTTACAGGAGTATTGATTTTCTTCTCCCTGTTAATTCTCAAAGGCTGATACGGACAACTTGTTAAAGGGTTAACTGCATTGGGGCTTTATTGCTATGGTGGTTTTTGGTGGTTAGAGTTAATAATGTTAGGGTGTCTAATCGGTTAGCATGGGTTGATAAATCTATTTAAAATTTAGGAGCCAGTAAGAATATTTAGGAGCCAGAAAGTGGTTTTTGTATATAGATATATGGAGAATAACCCAAACAATTAGGAGCTGGGGAAAAATTCTAGGAGCCAGTGGCACCCTGGCTCCCGGGTTTGTCAAGCCCTGGGTTAGGGGTTCTATTACTTGTAGGTCTGGGGGTTAAGGGGTTAACAGTGGTGGTGGCCTGGTTGCATAGGTTAATAGTGTGATGGTGAAGGAGTAGTTGAGGAAAAAAACATTTTTAATTTTTTTGTGTGCCAGTGCTAGACATTGTAACCACTTTGTATCTCTTGCGGGATGTACACAAAATGTCAAGCCACAAAAAGAATCAAACCAACTATTTGTAATCTGCGCACATAAATGCAGTATGGAAGTGCACTAGCAATATTAGCGTGCTATAGCCGCTTACATTCTAAATTTACAACTGTAGTCTAGCGCATAGCCAAATAAAATAGTTTATCCTACATTTATTACCATTATGGATTCTAACATGCAAGAAGAGAGTAATGTGCAGAGACTAAAAATATTTATATGTAACTATTTGTATACAGTGACCCCCCCCCCTTAATATTTATCCTAAGAATAATATAACAATTTACGCAATTAGCCTTCATTTACAGTTTATCCTTCAGATAATGAATCATCCACATTGTCTTATGCTTATAGGCAGAGTTTTACAATGTTATTCAGTTCTTTCTCATCCTTTAAGATCATGGCCAGTGCAAATCTGAAATTAAAGGACCATTAAAGGGACAGAAAAATTTCACTTCTATTATAAAATTTTCTTTGTTCTCTTGGTATCTTTTTTTGAAAAGCAGGGACGTAAGCTCAGGAGTATGCACGTGTCTGGAGCACTATATAGTAGCAGTTTTGTAAGAATGGTATCTATCTGCAAGAACACTAAATGGCAAAACTATTTCCTGGCATTTAGTGCTCGAGACACCTACCTAAGTATCTCTTGAACAAAGAATTACCTTGGGAATTAAGTAAATTGGAAACTATTAAAAACCTGCATGCTCTGTTTGAGTCACAAAATAAAATGTTGGAGTTTTATATGGGGTTTCTCTAGGGAGATTATCTAAAAAATGTTATCAGTACTGAGAGGTCCCTCAAATACTTTTTTTACTGATACATTTCAAAAGTCATTTCCATTTTCCTTCTCCTTGCACCATGTGACAGCCATCAGCCAATTACAAGATGCATTATACGTATACACTGTAAATTCTTGCACATGCTCAGTAGGAACTGGTGCCTCACAAAATGTGCATACAAGCATAAACAGAAAGAAATGGGCAACATTGGAACATTTTTATAATTTTTAGTGTTAGAAATGTAAAAAACAAACAAAAAAGTAGAGATGTTTTAACAATGAACAAAACAATTTGTTTAAAGTGTGTTTTAAAAGACTGCTTTAGCCTCTCTAACATGGAGACTGGCACCTCTAAAATGGCTCCAGGTGCTGATGTCAGACCAGACATAGCTGCTGTATGGTCAGAATGTTCTCATACACCCACCTGCTTTGCAGAAACCAATTAACACATGTCTAGGCTTTAAGGGGACACTCAAGTCAAAATGAAAACTTTCTTGATTCAGATAGAACATGCAATTTTAAAAAAATTCACAGAATATACGTATCTGCATTTGTGATTGGCTGATGACTGTCAAATGACACAGTAGGAAAGGAAACAAACTTTGAAAATTGTCAGCAAAGAATCTACTACTCATTTGAAGTGTAGACTAAGTGCTATTGCATTGTCTTGTTATGATGAATTTGTTGATTATGCAAATCTGCTGAATTTACTGTTCCTTTAGGTGCCTTAATGTTCATTAGTTGCTTTGGCTATTTACAATTCACAATTATTCCCATCTGTAAAGAGGAAAAATGTGAAATGTGGACCTGCCACGTCAAAATAATAACTTGCACCTGGTAGATACAAGAAATTATTTTTTTTTAAAAAATAGAATCAAGGAAAGTTGTAGTAATGTATGCATAATATATAGCAGTAGCAAGTACGCACTTCACAAATGCCCTGCAAAGCAAAATTTGCATTGTTATGCAGTCCAGGGGCATATCTTGTTTAGTATTATATCCTCTTTGTGCTAAATTAGGGGCAGATATGTGTAGAATATTAAGTACCAGAGTTCTGGATCTTCTATAATTCACTCCAGCCTCTCAATTTAATTACTTTGCAGGAAAAGAAGAAAAAAAAAATAACAAACGCACATTATAAGCGTTGCTATGATGCATAAGCCATTTTTCTGCATGGTATCTCCAATGGCTTTGAAGGACAGGTACTCTGTAGCTTCTAGTTTCCAGAGAGGTCACAATAGTACAACAAAGCAAAACTCAAAAAAGCACACCAAATGGACAGTACCCAAGGAAATAGGTGAAAAACAGAATTTATGTTTACCTGATAAATTACTTTCTCCAACGGTGTGTCCGGTCCACGGCGTCATCCTTACTTGTGGGATATTCTCCTCCCCAACAGGAAATGGCAAAGAGCCCAGCAAAGCTGGTCACATGATCCCTCCTAGGCTCCGCCTTCCCCAGTCATTCGACCGACGTAAAGGAGGAATATTTGCATAGGAGAAACCATATGATACCGTGGTGACTGTAGTTAAAGAAAATAAATTATCAGACCTGATTAAAAAACCAGGGCGGGCCGTGGACCGGACACACCGTTGGAGAAAGTAATTTATCAGGTAAACATAAATTCTGTTTTCTCCAACATAGGTGTGTCCGGTCCACGGCGTCATCCTTACTTGTGGGAACCAATACCAAAGCTTTAGGACACGGATGAAGGGAGGGAGCAAATCAGGTCACCTAGATGGAAGGCACCACGGCTTGCAAAACCTTTCTCCCAAAAATAGCCTCAGAAGAAGCAAAAGTATCAAACTTGTAAAATTTAGTAAAAGTGTGCAGTGAAGACCAAGTCGCTGCCCTACATATCTGATCAACAGAAGCCTCGTTCTTGAAGGCCCATGTGGAAGCCACAGCCCTAGTGGAATGAGCTGTGATTCTTTCAGGAGGCTGCCGTCCGGCAGTCTCGTAAGCCAATCTGATGATGCTTTTAATCCAAAAAGAGAGAGAGGTAGAAGTTGCTTTTTGACCTCTCCTTTTACCAGAATAAACAACAAACAAGGAAGATGTTTGTCTAAAATCCTTTGTAGCATCTAAATAGAATTTTAGAGCACGAACAACATCCAAATTGTGCAACAAACGTTCCTTCTTTGAAACTGGAAGAAAACCAGGTTTAGTACGTAAAACCACCTTATCTGCATGGAACACCAGATAAGGAGGAGAACACTGCAGAGCAGATAATTCTGAAACTCTTCTAGCAGAAGAAATTGCAACCAAAAACAAAACTTTCCAAGATAATAACTTAATATCAACGGAATGTAAGGGTTCAAACGGAACCCCCTGAAGAACTGAAAGAACTAAATTGAGACTCCAAGGAGGAGTCAAAGGTTTGTAAACAGGCTTGATTCTAACCAGAGCCTGAACAAAGGCTTGAACATCTGGCACAGATGCCAGTTTTTTGTGAAGTAACACAGACAAGGCAGAAATCTGTCCCTTCAAGGAACTAGCAGATAATCCTTTCTCCAAACCTTCTTGAAGGAAGGATAGAATCTTAGGAATTTTTACCTTGTCCCAAGGGAATCCTTTAGATTCACACCAACAGATATATTTTTTCCATATTTTGTGGTAAATTTTTCTAGTTACAGGCTTTCTGGCCTGAACAAGAGTATCAATGACAGAATCTGAGAACCCTCGCTTTGATAAGATCAAGCGTTCAATCTCCAAGCAGTCAGTTGGAGTGAGACCAGGTTCGGATGTTCGAACGGACCTTTAACAAGAAGGTCTCGTCTCAAAGGTAGCTTCCATGGTGGAGCCGATGACATATTCACCAGGTCTGCATACCAAGTCCTGCGTGGCCACGCAGGAGCTATCAAGATCACCGATGCTCTCTCCTGATTGATCCTGGCTACCAGCCTGGGGATGAGAGGAAACGGCGGGAATACATAAGCTAGTTTGAAGGTCCAAGGTGCTACTAGTGCATCTACTAGAGTCGCCTTGGGATCCCTGGATCTGGACCCGTAGCAAGGAACCTTGAAGTTCTGACGAGAGGCCATCAGATCCATGTCTGGAATGCCCCACAATTGAGTGATTTGGGCAAAGATTTCCGGATGGAGTTCCCACTCCCCCGGATGAAATGTCTGACGACTCAGAAAATCCGCTTCCCAATTTTCCACTCCTGGGATGTGGATTGCAGACAAGTGGCAGGAGTGAGTCTCCGCCCATTGAATGATTTTGGTCACTTCTTCCATCGCCAGGGAACTCCTTGTTCCCCCCTGATGGTTGATGTACGCAACAGTCGTCATGTTGTCTGATTGAAACCGTATGAACTTGGCCTTTGCTAGCTGAGGCCAAGCCTTGAGAGCATTGAGTATCGCTCTCAGTTCCAGTATATTTATCGGTAGAAGAGATTCTTCCCGAGACCAAAGACCCTGAGCTTTTAGGGGTCCCCAGACCGCGCCCCAGCCCACCAGACTGGCGTCGGTCGTGACAATGACCCACTCTGGTCTGCGGAAGCTCATCCCCTGTGACAGGTTGTCCAGGGACAGCCACCAACGGAGTGAATCTCTGGTCCTCTGATTTACTTGTATCGTCGGAGACAAGTCTGTATAGTCCCCATTCCACTGACTGAGCATGCACAGTTGTAATGGTCTTAGATGAATGCGTGCAAAAGGAACTATGTCCATTGCCGCTACCATCAAACCTATTACTTCCATGCACTGCGCTATGGAAGGAAGAGGAACAGAATGAAGTATTTGACAAGAGTTCAGAAGTTTTGATTTTCTGGCCTCTGTCAGAAAAATCCTCATTTCTAAGGAGTCTATTATTGTTCCCAAGAAGGGAACCCTTGTTGACGGAGACAGAGAACTTTTTACTGCGTTCACTTTCCACCCGTGAGATCTGAGAAAGGCCAGGACAATGTCCGTGTGAGCCTTTGCTTGAGGAAGGGACGACGCTTGAATCAGAATGTCGTCCAAGTAAGGTACTACTGCAATGCCCCTTGGTCTTAGCACCGCTAGAAGGGACCCTAGTACCTTTGTGAAAATCCTTGGAGCAGTGGCTAATCCGAACGGAAGTGCCACAAACTGGTAATGCTTGTCCAGGAATGCGAACCTTAGGAACCGATGATGTTCCTTGTGGATAGGAATATGTAGATACGCATCCTTTAAATCCACCGTGGTCATGAATTGACCTTCCTGGATGGAAGGAAGAATAGTTCGAATGGTTTCCATTTTGAACGATGGAACCTTGAGAAACTTGTTTAGGATCTTGAGATCTAAGATTGGTCTGAATGTTCCCTCTTTTTTGGGAACTACGAACAGATTGGAGTAGAACCCCATCCCTTGTTCTCCTAATGGAACAGGATGAATCACTCCCATTTTTAACAGGTCTTCTACACAATGTAAGAATGCCTGTTTTTTTATGTGGTCTGAAGACAATTGAGACCTGTGGAACCTCCCCCTTGGGGGAAGCCCCTTGAATTCCAGAAGATAACCTTGGGAGACTATTTCTAGCGCCCAAGGATCCAGAACATCTCTTGCCCAAGCCTGAGCGAAGAGAGAGAGTCTGCCCCCCACCAGATCCGGTCCCGGATCGGGGGCCAACATCTCATGCTGTCTTGGTAGCAGTGGCAGGTTTCTTGGCCTGCTTTCCTTTGTTCCAGCCTTGCATTGGTCTCCAGGCTGGCTTGGCTTGAGAAGTATTACCCTCTTGCTTAGAGGACGTAGCACTTGGGGCTGGTCCGTTTCTGCGAAAGGGACGAAAATTAGGTTTATTTTTGGCCTTGAAAGACCCATCCTGAGGAAGGGCGTGGCCCTTGCCCCCAGTGATATCAGAGATAATCTCTTTCAAGTCAGGGCCAAACAGCGTTTTCCCCTTGAAAGGAATGTTAAGCAATTTGTTCTTGGAAGACGCATCCGCTGACCAAGATTTTAACCAAAGCGCTCTGCGCGCCACAATAGCAAAACCAGAATTTTTCGCCGCTAACCTAGCCAATTGCAAAGTGGCGTCTAGGGTGAAAGAATTAGCCAATTTGAGAGCACGAATTCTGTCCATAATCTCCTCATAAGAAGAAGAATTATTATTGATCGCCTTTTCTAGCTCATCGAACCAGAAACACGCGGCTGTAGTGACAGGAACAATGCATGAAATTGGTTGTAGAAGGTAACCTTGCTGAACAAACATCTTTTTAAGCAAACCTTCTAATTTTTTATCCATAGGATCTTTGAAAGCACAACTATCTTCTATGGGTATAGTGGTGCGTTTGTTTAGAGTAGAAACCGCCCCCTCGACCTTGGGGACTGTCTGCCATAAGTCCTTTCTGGGGTCGACCATAGGAAACAATTTTTTAAATATGGGGGGAGGGACGAAAGGTATACCGGGCCTTTCCCATTCTTTATTTACAATGTCCGCCACCCGCTTGGGTATAGGAAAAGCTTCGGGGGGCCCCGGGACCTCTAGGAACTTGTCCATTTTACATAGTTTCTCTGGAATGACCAAATTTTCACAATCATCCAGAGTGGATAACACCTCCTTAAGCAGAGCGCGGAGATGTTCCAATTTAAATTTAAATGTAATCACATCAGGTTCAGCTTGTTGAGAAATTTTCCCTGAATCTGAAATTTCTCCCTCAGACAAAACCTCCCTGGCCCCCTCAGACTGGTGTAGGGGCCCTTCAGAACCAATATCATCAGCGTCCTCATGCTCTTCAGTATTTTCTAAAACAGAGCAGTCGTGCTTTCGCTGATAAGTGGGCATTTTGGCTAAAATGTTTTTGATAGAATTATCCATAACAGCCGTTAATTGTTGCATAGTAAGGAGTATTGGCGCGCTAGATGTACTAGGGGCCTCCTGTGTGGGCAAGACTGGTGTAGACGAAGGAGGGGATGATGCAGTACCATGCTTACTCCCCTCACTTGAGGAATCATCTTGGGCATCATTTTCTCTAAATTTTGTGTCACATAAATCACATCTATTTAAATGAGAAGGAACCTTGGCTTCCCCACATTCAGAACACAGTCTATCTGGTAGTTCAGACATGTTAAACAGGCAAAAACTTGATAACAAAGTACAAAAAACGTTTTAAAATAAACCGTTACTGTCACTTTAAATTTTAAACTGAACACACTTTATTACTGCAATTGCGAAAAAGTATGAAGGAATTGTTCAAAATTCACCAAAATTTCACCACAGTGTCTTAAAGCCTTAAAAGTATTGCACACCAAATTTGGAAGCTTTAACCCTTAAAATAACGGAACCGGAGCCGTTTTTATATTTAACCCCTTTACAGTCCCTGGTATCTGCTTTGCTGAGACCCAACCAAGCCCAAAGGGGAATACGATACCAAATGACGCCTTCAGAAAGTCTTTTCTATGTATCAGAGCTCCTCACACATGCATCTGCATGCCATGCTTCTCAAAAACAAGTGCGCAATACAGGCGCGAAAATGAGACTCTGCCTATGATTAGGGAAAGCCCCTAGAGAATAAGGTGTCCAATACAGTGCCTGCCGGTTATTTTACATAATTCCCAAGATTAAAATAATTCCTCAAGGCTATGGAGTATAAAATATAAATCGATTTAGCCCAGAAAATGTCTACAGTCTTAGAAAGCCCTTGTGAAGCCCTTTTTTTCTTTCTGTAATAAAAATGGCTTACCGGATCCCATAGGGAAAATGACAGCTTCCAGCATTACATCGTCTTGTTAGAATGTGTCATACCTCAAGCAGCAAAAGTCTGCTCACTGTTCCCCCAACTGAAGTTAATTCCTCTCAACAGTCCTGTGTGGAACAGCCATCGAATTTAGTAACGGTTGCTAAAATCATTTTCCTCTTACAAACAGAAATCTTCATCTCTTTTCTGTTTCAGAGTAAATAGTACATACCAGCACTATTTTAAAATAACAAACTCTTGATTGAATAATAAAAACTACAGTTAAACACTAAAAAACTCTAAGCCATCTCCGTGGAGATGTTGCCTGTACAACGGCAAAGAGAATGACTGGGGAAGGCGGAGCCTAGGAGGGATCATGTGACCAGCTTTGCTGGGCTCTTTGCCATTTCCTGTTGGGGAGGAGAATGTCCCACAAGTAAGGATGACGCCGTGGACCGGACACACCTATGTTGGAGAAATAATCTCATTTTATTGAAGAAATTGGATCTAGCTTTACTTAAAACAAATTTAAAAATCTCAACACATTTCAGCTGTACATATCGATTTATATAGGAATAAAAGTTCCCACTACCCATTTTCCTTAACGTCAGAAAATAGTTTAAAAAATATCTGAGCTTTTCAGCCATTTAATTTGGGTAACAACATAAAAAACATAATTTATGTAAGAACTTACCTGATAAATTCATTACTTTCATATTGGCAAGAGTCCATGAGTTAGTGACGTATGGGATATACAATCCTACCAGGAGGGGCAAAGTTTCCCAAACCTCAAAATGCCTATAAATACACCCCTTACCACACCCACAATTCAGATTAACGAATAGCCAAGTAGTGGGGTTATAGAGAAAGGAGTAAAAAAGCATTAAAAAAAGGAACTGAAAATATAATTATGCTTTATACAAAAAAACATATCCACCATTAAAAGGGTGGGTCTCATGGACTCTTGCCAATATGAAAGAAATGAATTTATCAGGCAAGTTCTTACATAAATTATTTTTTCTTTCATTTAATTGTCAAGAGTCCATGAGTTAGTGACGTATGGGATATTAATACCCAAGATGTGGAACTCCACAGAAGAGTCACTAGAGAGGGACAGATAAAAATAAAAACAGCCATTTTGCTCTGGAAAAATTAAATCCACATCCAAAAAAATAAGTTTTCTCATAATTGAAAAGAAAAAAACTTAAAACATAAGCAAATGGATCAAACTGAAACAGCTGCCTGAAGAACCTTTCTACCAAAAACTGCTTCCGAAGAAGCAAATACATCAAAATGGTAGAATTTAGTAAATGTATGCAAAGAAGACCAAGTTGCTGCTTTGCAAATCTGATCAACTGAAGCTTCATACTTAAAAGCCCACAAAGTGAAAACTGATCTAGTAGAATGAGCTGTGATTCTCTGACTCCAAATAAGCCTGATAAATCAAAAGCTTTAACCAGGATGCCAAGGAAATGGCAGACGCTTTCTGACCTTTCCTAGGACCAGAAAAGACAACAAATAGACTAGAAGTATTCCTGAAATCTTTAGTAGCTTCAACATAATATTTCAAAGCTCTTACAACAACCAGAGAATGTAAGGATCTCTCCAATGAATGCTTAGGATTAGGACACAAAGAGGGAACAACAATTTCCCTATTAATGTTGTTAGAATTCACAACTTTAGGTAAAAATTTAAATGAAGTCCGCAAAACTGCCTTATCCTGATGTAAAATTAGAAAAGGAGACTCACAAGAAAGAGCAGATAATTCGGAAACTCTTCTAGCAGAAAAGATAGCCAAAAGGAACAACACTTTCCAAGAAAATAGTTTAATATCCAAAGAATGCATAGGCTCAAAAGGAGGAGCCTGTAATGCCTTCAAAACCAAATTAAGACTCCAAGGAGGAGAGAAAGATTTAATGATAGGCTTGATATGGACCAAAGCCTGCACAAAACAGTGAATATCAATAAGCTTAGCAATCTTTCTGTGAAATAAAACAGAAAGAGGGGAGATTTGTCCCTTTAAGGAACTTGCAGACAAACCTTTATCCAAACCATCCTGAAGGAACTGTAAAATTCTAGGAATTCTAAAAGAATGCTAGGAGAAGAACACCATGAAATATAAGTCTTCCAAACTCGATAATAAATCTTCCTAGAAACAGATTTACGAGCCTGTAACATAGTATTAATTACTGAGTCAGAGAAACCTCTATGACTAAGCACTAAGCGTTCAATTTCCATACCTTAAAATTTAACGATTTGAGATCCTGATGGAAAAATGGTCCTTGAGACAGAAGGTCTGGTCTTAAAGGAAGTGGCCAACGTAGGCAACTGGACATCCAGACAAGATCCGCATACCAGACCCTGTGAGGCCATGCTGGTGCTACCAGAAACACAAACGATTGTTTCATGATGATCTTCGAAATCACTCTTGGAAGAAGAACTAGAGACGGGAAGATATAACAAGTTGGTAAAACCAAGGAACTGCTAACGCATCCACCGACTCCGCCTGAGGATCCCTGGACCTGGACAAGTACCTAGGAAGTTTCTTGTCTAGATGGGAAGCCATCAGATCTATTTCTGGAAGACCCCACATCTGAACAATCCGAAAAAACACATCTGGATGGAGAGACCACTCCCCTGGATGTAAAGTCTGATGGCTGAGATAATCCGCTTCCCAATTGTCTACACCTGGGATATGTACCACAGAAATTAGACAAGAGCTGGATTCCGACCATGAAAGTATCCAAAATACATCTTTCATAGCTAGGGGACTGTGAGTCCCACCCTGATGATTGACATATGCCACAGTTGTGATAGTGTCGGTCTGAAAACAAATGAATGGTTCTCTCTTCAACAGAGGCCAAACCTGAAAAGCCCTGAAAATAGCACAGAGTTCTAAAACATTGATTGGTAATCTCGCCTCTTGAGGTTTACAAAACCCTTGTGTTGTCAGAGATTCCCAGACAGCTCCCCAACCTGAAAGACTTGCATCTGTTGTGATTACAGTCCAGGTTGGACGAACAAAACAGGCCCCTTTAACTATACGAAGGTGGTCTAATCACCAAGTCAAAGAGAGTCGAACATTGGGATTTAAGGATATTAACTGTGATATCTTTGTATAATCCCTGCACCATTGTTTTAGCATCCAAAGCTGGAGAGGTCTCATATGAAAACGAGCAAAGGGGATCGCGTCCGATACTGCAGTCATGAGACCTAAAACTTCCATGCACATAGCCACTGAAGGGAATGATTGAGACTGAAGGTTCCGACAAGCTGAAACCAATTTTATTTGTCTCTTGTCTGTTAGAGACAGAGTCATGGATACTGAATCTATCTGGAAACCTAAAAAGGTGAACCTTGTCTGAGGAATCAAGGAACTTTTTGGTAAATTGATCCTCCAACCATGTCTTTGAAGAAACACTAGTTGATTTGTGTGAGATTCGGCAGAATGTAAAGACTGAGTTAGTACCAAGATATCTTCCAAATAAGGAAACACTGCAATACCCTGTTCTCTGATTACAGAGAGTAGGGCACCGAGAACCTTTGAAAAAATTATTGGAGCTGTCGCTAGGCCAAATAAAAGAATGACAAATTGGTAATGCTTGTCTAGAAAAGAGAATCTCAGAAACCGATAGTGATCTGGATGAATCGGAATATGAAGATATGCATCCTGTAAGTCTATCGTGGACATATAATGACCTTGCTGAGCAAAAGGCAGAATAGTCCTTATAGTTACCATTTTTAAAGTTGGCACACTTACAAAACTATTCAACATTTTCAGATCCAGAACTGGTCTGAATGAATTTTCTTTCTTTGGGACAATGAATAGATTTGAATATAACCCCAGACCCTGTTCCTGAAACGGACTGGTATGATTACCCCTGAAAGCTCTAGATCTGAAACACACTTCAGAAAAGCTTGAGCCTTCACTGGATTTGCTGGAATGCGTGAGAGAAAAAATCTTTTCACAGGAGGTCTTACTCTGAATCCTATTCAATACCCTTGAGAGACAATACTCTGAATCCAATGATTTTGGACAGAATCTGCCCAAATGTTTTGTAGGATATACCACAAGTAATGGATTATCCGTGGACTGGATACACCTTACAAGAGAAACTTTAATCTGCCCCTCACCAGCTGAGTTGGAATGAAGGCCGCACCATCATGCAGACTTGGGGGCTGGCTTTGGTTTCTTAAAAGGCTTGGATTTATTCCAACTTGAAGAAGGTTTTCAATTGGAACCAGATTCTTTGGGGGAAGGATTTGGTTTCTGTTCCTTTTTCTGTCGAAAAGAATGAAAACGTTTAGAAGCTTTAGATTTACCCTTAGATCTTTTATCCTGAGGTAAAAAAACTGGGAATAGGGTTAACCACTGGGTAAATAAGTTTTTAGAAAAAAATGTAAATAAGAAGCACAACATATATTTTTTCTATATCCTAATATAATAGACGGAGAGAATGTAGCTTTAATTAACAGGTCCATACTAATTGGAAGAAATGTTATATTAAAATCTTGGAAATCTAAATCTAGTCCAGCAATAAAAGAATTCAATAACAAGATTCTGGTTCAGATGAATATGGAACAATTTAATATAAATATAACACAGGAGAAGAAAGTAGCTTTTTTTCAGAAGTGGTTAAAGGTACTCTTGACACTTTCAGAGAGGGTACAAAAGCAAATAATTTATCCCTTAAGAAAATCGAATTATTTCAGTATAGCCCTAATATCTGGTTGCTTCCCACAGTGTTGAGGGGACTGAGAAGGGGGTGCGAGGGAGAGAAGAGGAATGTTTTTTTTTTTGTTTTTTTTCTGTTGTCTTGTTTTGTTCTGTTTTGTTGTTTTGTTTGTCTGTGTTTTGTTATTTATTATTTGTAAGCCGCTTCTTGAGTTTTGTGGTATGAGACGAAGATTTTTTTTTTATTTTTTTTTCCTTTTGCCTATTTTTTCAACTTTCTTATTTCAGGGGGAATTAAATTGGAGGTTGTGAATTTGTAACGTTGAAGTAAGTACAAGGCCCTGGGCGGGTATAAAATCGAAGAAAGAAAGGAAAGAGAAGGGAAGGTAGAAAGATAAGAAAGAAAAAGGGGGCGAGAAGATAAGGTCTATTGTTGAGCGAAGTTAATAAGTCTTCTTTATGGCATGTTGAGTTTGATTAGGATATGTCCTGTAAGAATAAGGATATGAGATGGGCTTGCTGAAACTACATGTTTTATTAATTAAGTTAAGAAGACAACTTGGTACAAGAAGTTTTTCGTTTTTTTTTTTTTTGTATAGGTGGATAATATGCAAATGATACTCTGTAACTGTCAGGGTACCAGGAATCAGACTGAGACGAGAAGTGCAAAATAATTACACCTTTATTAATAGCAAAAAATAATAAAAAGTCCACAAGTCAAATAACAAGCCAGGAATCAAAATCAGAGCTGGTAGTCAGACGAGCCGAGTCAGGAGCCAAAGCGAGTAGTTAGACGAGCCGGAATCAGGAACAAGGAGAACAGCAGAGTCAGGAACAAGCCAGGGATCAGGAACCAAGAGGGACGTCAGACAGCCAGGTAATACACAGGAGCTCTCACAAACAGGTCTGAGACAACGCAAGGGCAATGCATACTGAACAGAGGCCCTTTAAATAATAAGTGATGACATCACAATTCTGAGACTGCATCCTGTCTCGCACGGATGATGTACACCAGTCTGGCCATAAAAGGAAGTGCAGGAAATGAGCAGCATCACACAGTATGCACAAGAGTCAGCAAGAGAGGTGAGTAAAATGGCTGCCAGCAGCACATGGCAAACAAAACAGGGAAATAACCCTGACAGTAACCAGATCTTAAGTGGACATTTGTATATGTACCTGTAATGCTATATGATGTGTTGTTTTTGCATGTTTTTTTCCTTTTGTTATGACTTCAACCTTCAATAATAAAAAAATAAATAAAAATAAATTGTTACCTTGGAAAGAAAGAGATAGTAATCTAGACTTAGATACCATGTCAGCATTCCAATACTTAAGCCACATTGCTCTTCTAGCTAAAATAGCTAAAGACATACTGTAGATATCAAAGATAGCATCACAATTAAATGATTAGCATGTTGAAGCAATCGAACAATGCTAGATAAATCAGGATCTGTTTCCTGTTGCGCTAAGCTTTCCAACCAGAAAGTTGATGCAGCTGCAACATCAGCCATAGAAATGGCAGGCCTGAGACGATAGCCAGAATATAAATAAGCTTTCCTTAGATGAGATTCAAGTTTCCTATCTAAAGGATCCTTAAAGGAAGTACTATGTTCCATAGGGATAGTAGTACGTTTGACAAGAGTAGAAATAGCCCCATCAACTTTGGGGATTTTTTCCCAAAACTCTAATCTGACTGCTGGCAAAGGATACAACTTTTTAAACCTAGAAGTAGGAATAAAAGAAGTACCAGGCCTATTCCATTCCTTTGAAATCATATCAGAAATAGCATCAGGAACTGGTAAAACCTTTGGAGTAACCACAGGAGGTTTATAAACAGAATTTAAATGTTTACTAGTTTTAGTATCAATAGGACTAGTTTCCTCAATATCCAAAGTAATCAACACCTCTTTTAACAAGGAACGAATATACCATCTTAAAGAGATAAGTAGATTTGTCAGTGTCAATATCTGAGGTAAGATCTTCTGAATCAGATAGATCCTCATCAGAGGAGGATAATTCAGTATATTGTCGGTCATTTTAAATTTTATCAACTTTATAAGTTTTAAAAGACCTTTTACGTTTATTAGAAGGCGGAATAGCAGACAAAGCCTTCTGAATCGCATCAGCAATAAAATCTTTTATATTCACAGGGATATCATGTACATTAGATGTTGAAGGGACAACAGGCATTGTACTAGTACTGATGGATACATTCTCTGCATGTAAAAGCTTATCATGACAACAGTTACATACTACAGTTGGAGATATAATCTCTGCTAATTTACACTTATCTTTGGTAGAACTGTTAACAGGCAGCAGGGATCCAACAGTGGTTTCTGAGACAGGATCAGATTGAGACATCTTGCAAATGTAAGAGAATGGGCAATTTCAGGAATGGGAAAAAAATGTAAACAGCATAGTCCTTTGAGCATAAAAAAGGCAAGAGGCATATCGGAAGTGGGGTTTAAATAATTAAATTATTTGGCGCCAAGTATGACGCGCAACACAAAATGAAATTTTTTGGCGCTAACAACATCCGGAAATGATGCAACTCGCGTCATGGCAGACGCAACCTTGTGCAAGGAAACCTGGCGTTAACTAAGACGCCGGAAATGACGAATTTGCGTCACTGAACGTACCTTCACACCAAAAAAACATAATTTATGCTTACCTGATAAATTCCTTTCTCCTGTAGTGTAGTCAGTCCACGGGTCATCATTACTTCTGGGATATTAACTCCTCCCCAACAGGAAGTGCAAGAGGATCACCCAAGCAGAGCTGCTATATAGCACCTCCCCTCTACGTCACACCCAGTCATTCGACCGAGAACCGAACGAGAAAGGAGAAACTATAGGGTGCAGTGGTGACTGGAGTATAATTTAAAAATTTAGACCTGCCATAAAAAACAGGGCGGGCCGTGGACTGACTACACTACAGGAGAAAGGAATTTATCAGGTAAGCATAAATTATGTTTTCTCCTGTTAAGTGTAGTCAGTCCACGGGTCATCATTACTTCTGGGATACCAATAC
The DNA here is from genome assembly GCF_027579735.1 of Bombina bombina. Classification (NCBI taxonomy): domain Eukaryota; kingdom Metazoa; phylum Chordata; class Amphibia; order Anura; family Bombinatoridae; genus Bombina; species Bombina bombina. Next base: position 116,618,210 of record NC_069505.1, read on the forward strand.
CAAAGCTAAAGTACACGGATGACGGGAGGGACAGGCAGGATCTTTATACGGAAGGGACCACTGCCTGAAGAACCTTTCTCCCAAAAACAGCCTCCGAAGAAGCAAAAGTGTCAAATTTGTAAAATTTGGAAAAAGTATGAAGAGAAGACCAAGTTGCAGCCTTGCAAATCTGTTCAACAGATGCCTCATTCTTAAAGGCCCAAGTGGAAGCCACAGCTCTAGTAGAATGAGCTGTAATTCTTTCAGGAGGCTGCTGTCCAGCAGTCTCATAGGCTAAACGTATTATGCTACGAAGCCAAAAAGAGAGAGAGGTAGCAGAAGCTTTTTGACCTCTCCTCTGTCCAGAATAAACGACAAACAGGGAAGAAGTTTGGCGAAAATCTTTAGTTGCCTGTAAATAAAATTTCAGGGCACGGACTACATCTAGATTGTGCAGAAGTCGTTCCTTCTTTGAAGAAGGGTTAGGACACAATGATGGAACAACAATCTCTTGATTGATATTCTTGTTAGAGACAACCTTAGGTAAGAACCCAGGTTTAGTACGCAGAACTACCTTATCTGAATGAAAAATCAGATACGGAGAATCACAATGTAAGGCTGATAACTCAGAGACTCTACGAGCCGAGGAAATAGCCATTAAAAACAGAACTTTCCAAGATAACAATTTAATATCAATGGAATGAAGGGGTTCAAACGGAACACCCTGTAAAACGTTAAGAACTAAATTTAAGCTCCATGGTGAAGCAACAGTTTTAAACACAGGCTTAATCCTGGCCAAAGCCTGGCAAAAAGCCTGAACGTCTGGAACTTCTGACAGACATTTGTGTAAAAGAATGGACAGAGCTGAGATCTGTCCCTTTAAGGAACTAGCAGATAAACCCTTTTCTAAACCCTCTTGTAGAAAAGACAATATCCTAGGAATCCTAACCTTACTCCATGAGTAACTCTTGGATTCGCACCAATGTAAGTATTTACGCCATATTTTATGGTAAATCTTTCTGGTAACAGGTTTCCTAGCCTGTATTAAGGTATCAATTACTGACTCCGAAAATCCACGCTTTGATAAAATCAAGCGTTCAATTTCCAAGCAGTCAGCTTCAGAGAAATTAGATTTTGATATTTGAAAGGACCCTGAATTAGAAGGTCCTGTCTCAGAGGCAGAGACCAAGGTGGACAGGATGACATGTCCACTAGATCTGCATACCAGGTCCTGCGTGGCCACGCAGGCGCTATTAGAATCACCGATGCTCTCTCCTGTTTGATCCTGGCAATCAATCGAGGAAGCATCGGGAAGGGTGGAAACACATAGGCCATCCCGAAGGTCCAAGGTGCTGTCAAAGCATCTACCAGGACCGCTCCCGGGTCCCTGGACCTGGACCCGTAACAAGGAAGCTTGGCGTTCTGGCGAGACGCCATGAGATCTATCTCTGGTTTGCCCCAAAGTCGAAGTATTTGGGCAAAGACCTCCGGATGAAGTTCCCACTCCCCCGGATGAAAAGTCTGACGACTTAGGAAATCCGCCTCCCAGTTCTCCACTCCAGGAATGTGGATCGCTGACAGGTGGCAAGAGTGAGACTCTGCCCAGCGAATTATCTTTGATACTTCCATCATCGCTAGGGAGCTTCTTGTCCCTCCTTGATGGTTGATGTAAGCTACAGTCGTGATGTTGTCCGACTGAAACCTGATGAACCCCCGAGTTGTTAACTGAGGCCAAGCCAGAAGGGCATTGAGAACTGCTCTCAATTCCAGAATGTTTATTGGCAGGAGACTCTCTTCCTGAGTCCATGATCCCTGAGCCTTCAGGGAATTCCAGACAGCGCCCCAACCTAGTAGGCTGGCGTCTGTTGTTACAATTGTCCAATCTGGTCTGCTGAATGGCATCCCCCTGGACAGATGTGGCCGAGAAAGCCACCATAGAAGAGAATTTCTGGTCTCTTGATCCAGATTCAGAGTAGGGGACAAATCTGAGTAATCCCTATTCCACTGACTTAGCATGCACAATTGCAGTGGTCTGAGATGTAGGCGTGCAAAGGGTACTATGTCCATTGCCGCTACCATTAAGCCGATTACCTCCATGCATTGAGCCACTGACGGGTGTTGAATGGAATGAAGGACACGGCAAGCATTTTGAAGCTTTGTTAACCTGCCTTCTGTCAGGTAGATCTTCATTTCTACAGAATCTATAAGAGTCCCCAAGAAGGGAACTCTTGTGAGTGGAAAGAGAGAACTTTTCTCTTCGTTCACCTTCCACCCATGCGACCTTAGAAATGCCAGTACTAACTCTGTATGAGACTTGGCAGTTTGAAAGCTTGAAGCTTGTATCAGAATGTCGTCTAGGTACGGAGCCACCGAAATTCCTCGCGGTCTTAGTACCGCCAGAAGAGCGCCCAGAACCTTTGTGAAGATTCTTGGAGCCGTAGCCAATCCGAATGGAAGAGCTACAACTGGTAATGCCTGTCTAGGAAGGCAAACCTTAGATACCGGTAATGATCTTTGTGAATCGGTATGTGAAGGTAAGCGTCCTTTAAATCCACTGTGGTCATGTACTGACCCTTTTGGATCATGGGTAAGATTGTCCGAATAGTTTCCATTTTGAACGATGGAACTCTTAGGAATTTGTTTAAGATCTTTAAATCCAAGATTGGTCTGAAGGTTCCTTCTTTCTTGGGAACCACAAACAGATATGAGTAAAACCCCTGTCCGTGCTCCGACCGCGGAACCGGGTGGATCACTCCCATTAGCAAAAGATCTTGTACACAGCATAGAAACGCCTCTTTCTTTATTTGGTTTGTTGACAACCTTGAAAGATGAAATCTCCCTTTTGGGGGAGAGATTTTGAAGTCCAGAAGATATCCCTGAGATATGATCTCTAACGCCCAGGGATCCTGAACATCTCTTGCCCAAGCCTGGGCGAAGAGAGAAAGTCTGCCCCCCACTAGATCCGATCCCGGATCGGGGGCCCTCAATTCATGCTGTCTTAGGGGCAGCAGCAGGTTTTCTGGCCTGCTTGCCCTTGTTCCAGGACTGGTTAGGTTTCCAGCCTTGTCTGTAGCGAGCAACAGCTCCTTCCTGTTTTGGTGCAGAGGAAGTTGATGCTGCTCCTGCCTTGAAGTTACGAAAGGCACGAAAATTAGACTGTCTAGCCCTAGGTTTGGCTCTGTCTTGAGGCAGGGCATGGCCTTTACCTCCTGTAATGTCAGCGATAATTTCTTTCAAACCGGGCCCGAATAAGGTCTGCCCTTTGAAAGGAATGTTAAGTAATTTAGATTTAGAAGTAACATCAGCTGACCAGGATTTTAGCCACAGTGCTCTACGTGCCTGAATGGCAAATCCGGAATTCTTAGCCGTAAGTTTAGTTAAATGTACTACGGCATCTGAAATAAATGAATTAGCTAGCTTAAGGGTTTTAAGCTTATTTGAAATCTCATCTATAGTTATTGAGTCAAGAGTCTCTTCCAGAGACTCGGACCAAAATGCGGCCGCAGCCGTGACAGACGCAATACATGCAAGGGGTTGCAATATAAAACCTTGTTGAACAAACATTTTCTTAAGGTAACCCTCTAATTTTTTATCCATTGGATCTGAAAAGGCACAGCTATCCTCCACCGGGATAGTGGTACGCTTAGCCAGAGTAGAAACCGCTCCCTCCACCTTAGGGACCATCTGCCATAAGTCCCGTGTGGTGGCGTCTATTGGAAACATTTTTCTAAATACAGGAGGGGGGGAAAGGGTACACCGGGCCTATCCCACTCCTTAGTAATTATCTCTGTAAGCCTCTTAGGTATAGGAAATACGTCAGTACTCGCTGGTACTGCATAGTATCTATCCAGCCTACATAATTTCTCTGGGATTGCAACGGTGTTACAATCATTCAGAGCCGCTAATACCTCCCCTAGCAGTACACGGAGGTCTTCTAGTTTAAACTTAAAATTCGAAATGTCTGAATCCACTCTATTTGGATCAGATCCGTCACCTGCAGATTGAAGCTCTCCGTCCTCATGTTCTGCAAATTGTGACGCAGTATCTGACATGGCCCTAATATTATCAGCGCACTCTGTTCTCACCCCAGAGTGATCTCGCTTACCTCTAAGTTCTGGTAATTTAGACAAAACTTCAGTCATAACATTAGCCATGTCCTGTAGTGTGATTTGTAATGGCCGCCCTGAAGTACTCGGCGTTACAATATCACGCACCTCCCGAGCGGGAGATGCAGGTACTGACACGTGAGGCAAGTTAGTCGGCATAACTTCCCCCTCGTTGTTTGGTGAATGATGTTCAATTTGTACAGATTGACTTTTATTTAAAGTAGCATCAATGCAATTAGTACATAAATTTCTATTGGGCTCCACCTTGGCTTTTGCACATATAGCACAGAGATATTCCTCTGAGTCAGACATGTTTAACAAACTAGCAATTAAACTAGCAAGCTTGGAAATACTTTTCAACTCAATTTACAAGTAATATGAAAAACGCACTGTGCCTTTAAGAAGCACAGAAAAAAACTATGACAGTTGAATAACAATGAACCGGAGAAATTATAAAAACCAAATTTCTCCCGGTAAAGGCATAAATTTAGCAAAGGATTGCCCCCATTTTCAATGGATAACTAACCCTTAATAGCAGAAAAAAATGTACAAAATATAAACGTTTTTTATCACAGTCAAAGCACAATCTCACAGGTCTGCTGTGAGTGATTACCTCCCTCAAAATAATTTTTGAAGACCCTTGAGCTCTGTAGAGACAATCCGGATCATGCAGGGAGAGAAACAGACTTGTGACTGAATTTCTGATGCGTAGCAAAAGCGCCAAAATAGGCCCCTCCCCCTCACACACAGCAGTGAGGGAAGTTCAGTAAACTGTCTTAAATTAAAATAAACGACAGCCAAGTGGAAAAACAGTGCCCAAAACAATTTTTCACCCAGTACCTCAGATAATTAAACGATTTAACATGCCAGCAAAACGTTTAAAATCAAATAACATGAAATGTCATTAAACAGCCTGTTGCTAGACGTTCCCACTGCAAGTTAGGCTAAAAGTTATATGCATATAGTATTATCCCAGTGAAGTACCATTCCCCAGAATACTGAAGTGTAAACATATATACATAACAGCCTGATACCAGTTGCTACTACTGCATTTAAGGCTGAACTTACATTATATCGGTATTGGCAGTATTTTCTCAGTCAATTCTATTCCTCAGAAAATAATATACTGCAACATACCTCTTTGCAGGTGAACCTGCCCGCTGTCCCCTGATCTGACGTTTACCTCACTCCTCAGAATGGCCGAGAACAGCAAAATGAATCTTAGCTACGCCGGCTAAAATCATCCAAAAACTCAGGTAGATTCTTCTTCAAATTCTACCTGAGAAGGAACAACACACTCCGGTGCTGTTTTAAAATAACAAACTTTTGATTGTAGATATAAAAACTAAGTATAATCACCACAGTCCTCTCACACATCCTATCTATTAGTTGGGTGCAAGAGAATGACTGGGTGTGACGTAGAGGGGAGGTGCTATATAGCAGCTCTGCTTGGGTGATCCTCTTGCACTTCCTGTTGGGGAGGACTTAATATCCCAGAAGTAATGATGACCCGTGGACTGACTACACTTAACAGGAGAAATACTTGCGCCAAGAATGACGCAATAAATATCAGCATTTTGCGGCCTCGCGAGCCGAATTTTTCCCGCGAAAATTAATGAAAAACAGTCAATTTTGAAGAAAAGACTATACCCCAGGTAAGAAAAAATAACTTCCTAAATATGTTTTCCCAATTTTGAAACTAAATGTCTGCAAAAGGAAATATACATAAACCTGACTCATGGCAAATATAAGTACAATACATATAATTAGAACTTTATATTAATATATAAAGTTCCAAACCATAGCTGAGAGTGTCTTAAGTAATGAAAACATATTTACCAAAAGACACCCATCCACATATAGCAGATAGCCAAACCAGTACTGAAACTGTTATCAGTAGAGGTAATGGAATATAAGAGTATATGGTCAATCTGAAAAGGGAGGTAGGAGATGAATCTCTACGACCAATAACAGAGAACCTATGAAAAGATTTCCCGCGAGGAAAACCATAGATTTCAATAGGTGATACCCCTTTCGCAACCATTCTGACATTCACTGTACTCTGAGAGGAATCGGGCTTCAAAATGCTGAGAAGCGCATATCACAGAAGAAAATCAAGCACACACTTACTTCACCACCTCCATAGGGAGGCAAAGTTTGTAAAAACTGAATTGTGGGTGTGGTGAGGGGTGTATTTATAGGCTTTTTGAGGTTTGGGAAACTTTGCCCCTCCTGGTAGGATTGTATATCCCATACGTCACTAGCTCATGGACTCTTGCCAATTACATGAAAGAAATAACATTTTCTAACATTCAGATCCTTAAAAAGGTAAAAAAAAGTTTTAAAGAATTAAGGATTTGAATGTTTGAAAAGTTTATTTAAATGGCTAATTTCTATAATAAAAGGCTATCATTCTCACCTATTTCTGTGAGTACTTTTCCATTTGGTGTGCTATTTTGAGGTTTGCTGAGTCGCACGCATATTGTTTGCTCTCTTTTTTTTAGATTTAAGGGATACTGTATGCCACAAAGTACCTGTACCTCAAAGATATCAGTGAGACCATCCAGCAGGCTGTCTGGGATAATTACTGAAAGTTTCAACTTTTTCCTTGAGAAGAAGTGCACTACATTGTGAGAGCGGTTTGATTAAGGCCGCTAATGCACTATACTTCTGACATTCCTGGCAGTGAACGGGTAAATCAGTAAGCTTGCAAGGTTATTTTTTGCTATAGTGAAGATTACTCTCCAGCCTGACACCTCCTAACCCCCGATCCTTACCTGATCCCTCTTCCCTCCTCCAGCCCTACTGGTTACCACTATCTTAGGTACCGGCAAACAGTCAGCCAGTATGCAGTTCAGGACTTTTTTTTAAACTATATTTATTTATTTATTTCTGTAGTCCTTACCCTCCCATCTCCCTGATCCCCCTCCCACTACCCCCTCCAATACCATATTTTTCTGTAGTGTAGGGTCCCCCCTCCAATTTTGTTTACATTTTTTATGTAGTATAGGGAACACCACCCCCTCTTCCGCTTGGCCAATCCAATCCCCTCCCTCCTTCCCTCCCACTTGGCACCAACAATGACCATTATAGAGAGTGACTTAGAAAGTGTCACTCTTTGTGACGATTGGCAATCTGCCTTCATATAGTGAGAATGATAAGTGTATTATCAGGGTGTTCCTGTCCACAGGAAGAGCTGTGTGATCTACCAGTGAGAAATCCCTCCCTAAGGGTAGAATGTGCATAAACATACACTTCTTGTTAACTTTAAAAAATATATTTTATTTTAACATGGTTAAATAGCGCTCTTCTATAGTGATAGACATGTAGTTTACTGTTTATTTAAAAGAATGTCCAAAATCAGAAGGTTAATCCAGCACACAGCGACCCTATTGCCAGCCACTCCAGAGACCCACTCCAGTCTCTGTAACATCAATACAATTTCCACTCTGAGTAGCAGCAAACAAATAGTGTTTATTTAAAACAACACAACACAATCAGCAACGTTTCGGTATTTCTACCTTATTTTAAATAAACACTATTTGTTTGCTGCTACTCAGAGTGGAAATTGTATTTAAAAGAATGTAACAGGATATCCTTAAAGGACAATCAAAAAACAAGAGTCTGGACTAAGTCTAACCCTCTTAGCCTCTCTAAATAAGACTGATATCTCCCTACTCAGTCCAATAAAGGAAACAAAAACTTGGGTGTAAGAGAGGCGCTGTGTAAACAGCTGAGAGAACTAACAATAGCTAAAAAAGATTGAATAAAAATATCTCAATATGTATAATACAATGTATCGTAAGATTAGATATATATCAATATGTATAATAAAAAAACAACATAGAAAGGGATAATATAAACTAGTTTAATAAAAGGCAATAATAAATAACAATAGTAAGTTGTGGCCACAACTAAATAAAATAATGAAGAAAAATTAGCAGCATAGATTTACAATTCACAATTTTAACGCTATTAAGTAACTAGGACGGTTCAGCGATGTAGTGTCACTTAGATAAGGTGCAATACTAAGCCTCCTGTAAGTAAATAAGACTGAAATAATTGGCTTGTAATTTCTCCGATAATGTCCGTATGTGATTTAAATCTGGTGGAGTTAGGGTATCCTTTGTGAATGAAAGAGTCCCGTTGAAAGTGTGTAGGCAAATTCCTATTGCGTGTACTGAGTTGAGCTCCGTGAGTTGAAGTGAGTGAGAGACAGGGCAATCTGCTGTTCTGCCGTTCTGTGTTAAAGTGCAAGTGATAAATAGTTCTTTGTTAAGTGAACTAGTAGATACGTGAATTTCTTTGAATTAGCTTATTTGCAAAAAAGTGACAAATTTTCTTGTTTGAGAATAGTTTATCAATGTGATAGTTATAAAATGTTCAATGTGAATCTTCAGCTGTATGACAGGCTTATTAGCTGCGCTCCCCGGCCAGCGTATGTGTGTAGATGCGTGGCGGAAGTACTCACAGCTGCTTCACTGTCTGTGACAGCACTGAATCCTTTCTAGTTGCCGTTCGGCTGTTCCGTTGAAAGAATGGACAATGGTCTCCTTGATCTTCCTGGATCCTCCTGGATCTTTCCTGGGTTCTTGTCAGTGCAGTAGATTCAGTCTCTGAACTCTCACCAGTTTCTATCTAGAGTTCTGGTGAGAGTTCAGAGACTGAATCTACTGCACTGACAAGAACCCAGGAAAGATCCAGGAGGATCCAGGAAGATCAAGGAGACCATTGTCCATTCTTTCAACGGAACAGCCGAACGGCAACTAGAAAGGATTCAGTGCTGTCACAGACAGTGAAGCAGCTGTGAGTACTTCCGCCACGCATCTACACACATACGCTGGCCGGGGAGCGCAGCTAATAAGCCTGTCATACAGCTGAAGATTCACATTGAACATTTTATAACTATCACATTGATAAACTATTCTCAAACAAGAAAATTTGTCACTTTTTTGCAAATAAGCTAATTCAAAGAAATTCACGTATCTACTAGTTCACTTAACAAAGAACTATTTATCACTTGCACTTTAACACAGAACGGCAGAACAGCAGATTGCCCTGTCTCTCACTCACTTCAACTCACGGAGCTCAACTCAGTACACGCAATAGGAATTTGCCTACACACTTTCAACGGGACTCTTTCATTCACAAAGGATACCCTAACTCACCAGATTTAAATCACATACGGACATTATCGGAGAAATTACAAGCCAATTATTTCAGTCTTATTTACTTACAGGAGGCTTAGTATTGCACCTTATCTAAGTGACACTACATTGCTGAACCGTCCTAGTTACTTAATAGCGTTAAAATTGTGAATTGTAAATCTATGCTGCTAATTTTTCTTCATTATTTTATTTAGTTGTGGCCACAACTTACTATTGTTATTTATTATTGCCTTTTATTAAACTAGTTTATATTATCCCTTTCTTTGTTGGTTTTTTATTATACATATTGATATATATCTAATCTTACGATACATTGTATTATACATATTGAGATATTTTTATTCAATCTTTTTTAGCTATTGTTAGTTCTCTCAGCTGTTTACACAGCGCCTCTCTTACACCCAAGGATATCCTTAAAGGGATATGAAACCTTTTTTTTTCTTTCATGATTCAGATGAGCATGCCATTTTAAGCAACTTCCTAAATTTAGCCACCAATCCGCAAGTGCTACCCAGGGTGCTAAACCAAAAATGGGCTGGCTCCTAAGCTTACACTCCTGCTTTTCCAAATAAAGATACCAAGAGAACAAATAAAAAATTGATAATAGGAGTAAATTACAAAGTTATTTAAAATTGCATGTTCTATCGTAATCATGAAAGAAAAAAATTGGGTTTCATATCCCTTTAAATATTGATGAATAAATGGATTTCCAGTAAAAGAAAAATATTGATCTTCGATATTAAGTTTTCTATTAAATAGAAAATTAAACTGGAATGTGTCACATAAAAGCTATGCAGTTACTATTATTAGGCATGTGCAAATCCAGAAATCTGACTCCATATTAGGGATTTGTTTGCTTCCAAATAGTCTGAATGCATATTTCTGAAAATGATGTTGTTGCAGATTAATTATGTAATAATACTACTTATAATATTAATAATAATAACTACAACATAACTTTAACCCCTTAACAACCACGATGTACCTTATACGTCATTGGTCGTTAAGGGTTTTTCCTCCCGTAATAGTGCAGGACCAAGCTATTGCAACTTCCCTCCCCCTCCAGCAGGCCTCCTAGAATAGCGCTATTAAAAAAAATCAAACCCCATTGAAAGACCAGCAACATACAGGGTACATAGCTGGTCCTTAAGGGGTTAAACAGCTTTTGTTTTTGTTTACACTCACTAAATCTGTCAGGTTAAACTGTATTTCTACAAAAAGAGAAGTTTCTTTACAAAATGAATCAAAGAATCTATCTTAAATACATCTTGATTTTTTAGACCCATCTGTTAAAGGTAAACACAAGTACTGTATATACACAATCAATTGCCCAAATCAGGAATTACAAAATCCAGACTTTTTAATTGTTATTTGTTGTTTAAAAAATAAAATGGATTTAAAAACATGACCATTTCCCCCACCACAAAGTAACACTTTTCTCTGTGTCTGTCCCCCCCCCCCCCCCGTGTGTTCTAAAATGCAAATGGTAGTCTATATTTATTTAAAACAACATCTAATACAAAATAATATACAAAACTAATATACAAAACTACCTTTAGGTTACATATATAAGCTGTATTATGACATATAAATATTGCATGACATAAGATATTGTTGTTTTACTTGATCCCATCCCCTCTCTAAGCTGTCCCGTTTTACAGATGTAAATATACAAATATTCCAAAATCCAAACCATCTTCCAGTTCCAAGCAGTTTGGATAAAGGGGTTTGTACCTGTAAAAGTGTAACATTTCCATAAACCATCTGCTAAACTCTGTTATAATTACAAATTAATAATTGGACTGTGAACTGGTTAAATGTTTTATCTCATCCTAATAAGGATTTATTTTGCATTTATGCATGAACATGAATATTTGTTTAGAATACATTTAGAAAAATAAAAATGCATTACCCAAAATAAAAAAATGAAATGTAGAGAAACATTATTGCTGTTGTACATTGCTGTACTATACTACTGGAATACAAATATGCAAAAGGTATACACTATAAATAGATTTCTATGAAACACAATGGATTAAACACCTTGAATTGGTTCTACATTTTCAAAGCTTGACATAATATATAGAATATTTGAACTTTTCCATTCTTGTAACAATAATCCTTTTTTTTTAAGCAGAATAAACTTGGTTGGCGTCCTATTAACCTTCCTTTAACCTCACTGTTCAGCTACAGAAATTCTCTCTAAGTTTCATTAACGATGCTGAAGGCAACATCTTAGAGTATAAAAAAAAAAGATTATAACCTCTACATATGATCACTAAAAAACAAGCCATTCAGAGGCAAACGTTCTCCTACCTTTGGAACACAGCGCTGCACAGCCCATTGTATACGTAAAAGGCAAAGGTAGAATCATCGTTCCTGAACTGTGTAACAATAAGAATCAGCTATGATACTGTAAGGATCTTCTGTGAAGGCCACATTTTGTTTCTGAAGTGACAATGTCGATATGGACTGGTTTTTTTTTTTCCTTCCTACAGAATGCTACAAAGCAAGAATATCACATCCCTGTACATAGCGCATCCCTTCACAAGCACTGGCTGGCTGTCTATATAATTTAATATGGTGACACAGGAGACTCTAGGACCATCTGCAAGACAATCTGAAATGGCTTTCAAAATATGAAGCCTGTATCAAGCAGTTTTCTGTTCAGTCGTCAGCTCACTGACTTGCTGTTATCATATGAATAAAATCAAGTTAGAATGCATTCAAAATATACTAGATCTCGCTCTGAGTTATTAAAGGGGCAGTAAACACCTTAAAGGGACAGTCTACTTGAAAATTATTATTGTTTCAAAAGATAGATAATCCCTTTATTACCTATTCCCCAGTGTTGCATAACCAACACTTATTTTAAAGGGACACTCAAGTCAAAATAAAGTTTTATGATTCAGATAGAACAAGCAGTTTTAAGACACTTTCCAATTTATTTCCATTATCAAATTTTGCACAGTCTTTTTATATTCACACTTTCTGGGGAACAAGATCCTACTGAGCATGTGCACAAGCTCACGGGGTATACGTATACTAGTCTGTGATTGGCTGATATCTGTCACATGATACATTCGGCAAATGGGAGAAAAAATAAAATTTGTCAGAAAAAAATCTACAGCTTATTTGAAATTCAGAGTAGGTGTTTTATTATGCACTTGTTAATTATGCAATTCTACTGCATTGAGTGGTCTTTTAATAAACGTTTTACCACTGTGATTACCGTGTAACTAAGCTTCTGCTGACTGCCCCCTTATTTCAGTGCTTTTTACAAACTTGCATTTCAGCCAATTAACGCTGACTCATAAATAACTCTACGGGAGTAAGCACAATGTTATCTGTATGGCACACTAACATGGTCTACTTCTGAAAAGCTAATAAAATGCACTGAGATAAGAGGCAGCCTTCAAGGGATAAAACAAATCAGCCTATGAGCCTTTCAACAAAGAATACCAAGTGAAAAAAGCAAATTTGATGATAAAAATAAATTAGAAAATTGCATGCCCTGTCTGAATCATGAAAATTTAAATTTGACTTTACTGTCTCTTTAAGATGTTTAAAGTGAAGGTAAAGTTTAATTTAATAACGAATCAGGGTTCCTCCAATCGTGCCTCACAAGCTGGACACCAAAGGGGGCACGCAATGATTGGAAGAAGCCGGATTCGTCATCGCTGTTCTAACTACAGTAGGACTAAGGAGCTGCAGGCGGCGAATCGCCAGTCTGCTTTCCATAAAGAAAAGGTAAGTATTTTTAAAAAAGAAGCTTCAATGTAAAGTTTAATGAATGAAAGTGCCCCTGTTTTTAAGAGTATTTTTAGATACCGGGCACTTATTAATAGTCCGAAGGTATGTCCATATGTTTATTGGATCCGGGCCTTAAGGTACATCAAGGTGTTCTCTTTGCCTGACGCTTTTTGTGCATGCGTACATGCGCCACATCAACTTTGCAACATTCTTTCAATATTTATTTTGCTCCCTTTTCATGAGCCATTTCTAACTCTTGGACCTTGAAATGCACCCTGCTGACTTCTCAAGGCTAACTCTGCTACATACCTAATAAATTAGCTTTATTAGAAAACAACTACAAAACAATTCACTTCATACTAATGTTATGATCAGGCCTTGTTGTCTGCAGACTAAAGCCCAGATTGGCTCATCCAAATAAGGCAAATGGTGGGTGGAGTTTTGCTATTGAAAAATAATTGCAGTAAAAAGGATGTTAATTTGTTTGCTAAATGTTTAGACTTGGCTGATATGTTATTCTATAGCAACACAACAAAAATGTCTTGTAATTACAGATCTTTAAAGGGACTTAAAACACTACTGCCAGATTACTGGTGCTAGAAGGTTGGCTTTTTGCACTTGTCTAGTTGCGCTCCTATTATGAGTTGAAAGTAAACTGTTTTTGCTCGTGCGCTAACCCAAAAGCAAAAAAGTGGAAAAAAAAGTGGAAAAAAAAAAACATCCAACAAGATCGCATTTTCTTATGTGTGCTAACCCGCCATGAAAATATGAATATTTCACATTCCAATGTTCTTCCCATAGAATAATATGTTCTATTTATTTATAAATACATATTTCATATATCTGATGGTATTTTGGTACAATATATATCTATATCTACAGTAAATATATATACTGTATATATATATATATATATATATATATATATATTTACACACACACAGAATATATATATATATATTAGGGGTGCACATCTTCACTGGTCTCACGATTCAATTCGATCACAATTATCCTGTCAACGATTCGATTCCGCAATGCATCACGATTACAGCCCATGATTTTTAACAACAAATTAAAGCAGTCAGAACACCCTTTTTTAATGTTATCTGCTCTAAAAAAAGGACACTTCCTGCTTGTAGCAAAGACAACAGTGTTTATTTAGAACAGTAAATACTAAATGGCATCAGAAAACAAAAAAAGGGTGTCCAATGGCACTACTGGGAAATAAGTGAGAACTGCTGCCCTATCAAAGGATACTCAGGTATGATAACCTGAACTCCGGGGTTGGTGCTGTGTATTATAGGAAGTACATTTACTAGGCTTGAGGGGAGTGGGCACTCACCTCAACAAGAATACACACATAGCACTCCTGAGTTCTGTCACATAAATAATATCAAACGATATAAATATTCACAGTAAACTACTGTCCAATAGTGTAACTATTGTTAGCAAATGAGTCAAGATAGAAGTGAAAAAATGCACATTAAAATGTAACTTTTATTCTTACTATGTTAAAATGTACACAAACATATACATAACACACAATTTAAAACTACGGATAGGGGGGATATGGATCTGCGTGTCAACCAGATAGAGAATAATAGTAGTAGTAAATAATACTGGTAGTATAGCTAGCTGAATGTCCAAATCTCATGAGAGAAATTTCATATGGATACTGCTATACATGCTGGTAAGCAGCTAATACTCCTGATTAAGTAACAATGGATTTCAACTCAAATGTTAAACATTCTTATAGAGTCATGGCATATTCTACAATCTGATCAATCTCTGGGCGAAATTGTGGGAGAAAGATTACAAGTAGGGTACCGGAGGGCACCCAATCTAAAAGAAATGATCAGCCCTAGCCACTTAAAAGGTAACAGAACAAGAACTCAATTAAGACATGGTTCCTTTAAATGTGGTACGTGCAGTACATGTAGCTTCATGAAGAAAACAAATCAAATAGAAGATCGCTTTGGAAAAATTCACCAAATCAAATCTCATATCAATTGTACAACAGAGGGAGTGATATATGTACTCCAATGTAAATGTGCAAAATGTTACGTTGGTATGACGACTAGGAAAATCAGAATTAGACTGCAGGAGCATCTCAGAAATATCAAAAACGCAGCCAATGACAGCAAAGCAGGAAAAACTATCACCTCAGTTGCCAGACATTTTCTCAAAATGCATAAATCTAGGCAATCAGACCTCCAATGCTGGGGGATACAGAAAATTGATCTTGGCATACGAGGGGGCAATATTGAACAGGCCCTTTTGAAGGCAGAAAGTAGACGGATTTATCTGTTGAACACTATCCAACCGTTTGGACTTAACGAAAACAATAACTTTGTGGCATTCCTTTAATTCCTATAATATAGTGCTATATACTGCTACCTGGTTAACAATAACTCCTTATGTTCTTTCTATATGTGTTCCCGACATCCAAGCAATATTGAATTAGGGTGTTAATTTAACAATCCCAGTTTTTAAGAACAGGGGAGATATAAGACCTAGATCTGTATATACTTATATACTTATATATATACATTCACTTTGTTTACATCAGCAACTTGTTGACTGCTTTGCCCTTAATGTGGATAAGCACAGAGTAATAAGTGCTTTTCCCAACACAATTGTATAAATACAATTTAAGTGTTTATATAATGTTTTCTATTTCTTTAAAATGAGTCACTTAAATCACTATTATTATCATCATCACCACTTACTACCAGTAGGAAGTTATTTATTATTTATACACTGTTCACTATTATCATGCAACAGTATTCACTATTGACACAATGATAGAAGATAATAAGTTTTCAGTATTATAAATTCCCCTAGTATTATTATTTTACTCAACAATGCTATTAAAGCATCTCACTATACACACTAGCGTATTATTGCACTATGTTTAGCATCACTTATCACCATTACCTTTCGAACACACTTACACATTTTAATGTTTAATTTTACTTTTTAATATATATATATTTGGACCTTCAATATGTTAGCATAATTTCGTTAAATTAATCCAGATATAACTCGCACATAACGCAGTCAATTATTAATTTTTCATGTCAACAGAATGTATGATCAACATTCAGTCTTTCTTCTCTCTTTTTTATCTAAGGCCAATAATAATAATCCTTATTTGTCGGTATGATACTAGTACCTGTTTAGGAAGAACATATGTGACAGGGCTTAGGACCCAGAGAATCCCTTAACACGGGACCGTATGATGTCATCCAGGAGGCGGTATATCCAGGCACCAACATTATTTAAACCCACCCTTTGAAAAGAGCCGACAAGCGGCGAAACATGTTAGGGAATTGGTGAGGGGCCCAGTGAGCTCCTGTGTTTTAGGAAGCGTTTAGTGGGGAATGACCAGCGTGTCCCAGCAGTTAATGCTCCGTATATTATTCACTACAATCTCTTCAGTTAAATTGTGTTTGTTACTCAGTTATTCAGCGTGCAGCACGCTTATTCAGATTGAGTCATACAGAGGTACCTTTAATAAGCAGAACGTTGACTGCAGATGTTACAAACAAACCCGGTTCACACTATGAGTTATGATTCTTAGTACTATTTGAACTGTTAACCTTTATGTTATACTATGCAGCATGTTGATTGTAAATACTGTGAGCAAATTTAGTTCACGAGTGGAGTGGTGATCTTTTCCGATATCCAAACCCCAAATCTCCATTATCTCAGTAATGGTGTTACTTCTGATTTAATATGTTTAACAAAATAATAAATTCCCTTATATAAGGTCTATTTATAACCACTCTAAACGGTGGTAACAATTTAGTTACATAAGTGAATCATAGATACAAAGTTACAGCGTATATATGTGAATAATAAACATAATACAGGATCTATACTGATAGCTCTCACTGAGCTAGTATTAAAACCATTATACCGATATCACGAGTGGCAAGCCAGCAATCTCCCTACCACCAAGCACAATCAAAATTTACTGTAATTACATAAAGGTCTTTATATTATGCAGCACGCTGGCTGCAGAAGCTGCATAAAGAGCCGGCTCCAATTACAAGTTGTAACGATCTCAGATTATGCTGCACACTGACTGCAGATACTATAAGTAGACCTAGCACTCAACTGAAAGTGAGATTCTTTAGTGGTATTAGAACCATCAACTTTTAGTATCTAGTTAATGCTGCTGCTATCGATCCAGTGGGCTAGAGTATTTTTTATATACACAAATAGTGTTTAATGGCAACGAATGACAAAAGGTGGTAACAATCCAAGCTACACAGTTAATCATAGATACTGAATTGCAGTGTATAGATGTCAGTGGTAAACATTATAGGGCTTGTATAGACTGCTCCTATTCAGCTGGTATCTATTGCAACTCTATTAATAATTTGTGCGGTCAGATACCATATCCGCTTAACCAAATATTACCATACTATATATTTTTTAGATCAACTGTGATTAACACAATAATTCAATTTAATTTATGGTGATTTAATGTGTACTAGTACTAGCTTGCCCACCATGTACAAATTAATTGCACACTAAACTCCCTATATTCTGATGACTAGCTTCATTGAATTACTAACTATATTTGTATACATTTCGCAAAACACCTATTAGTCAAGTAATATCTACTCCACAAACCTTGTGCGCAGTAATTTCTGAGTCACACTTTAGCTGTTGAAATCCATTGTTACTTAATCAGGAGTATTAGCTGCTTACCAGCATGTATAGCAGTATCTATATGAAATTTCTCTCATGAGATTTGGACATTCAGCTAGCTATACTACCAGTATTATTTACTACTACTATTATTCTCTATCTGGTTGACACGCAGATCCATATCCCCCCTATCCGTAGTTTTAAATTGTGTGTTATGTATATGTTTGTGTACATTTTAACATAGTAAGAATAAAAGTTACATTTTAATGTGAATTTTTTCACTTCTATCTTGACTCATTTGCTAACAATAGTTACACTATTGGACAGTAGTTTACTGTGAATATTTATATCGTTTGATATTATTTATGTGACAGAACTCAGGAGTGCTATGTGTGTATTCTTGTTGAGGTGAGTGCCCACTCCCCTCAAGCCTAGTAAACTAAATGGCATCAAACTGTTCAATAAGTGTACAGTATATATAACAAAATGTATGCTTACCTGATAAATTTATTTCTCTTGTGGTGTATCCAGTCCACGGGTTCATCCATTACTTGTGGGATATTCTCCTTCCCAACAGGAAGTTGCAAGAGGACACCCACAGCAGAGCTGTCTATATAGCTCCTCCCCTAACTGCCACCCCCAGT
Source organism: Bombina bombina (assembly GCF_027579735.1). Taxonomy (NCBI): domain Eukaryota; kingdom Metazoa; phylum Chordata; class Amphibia; order Anura; family Bombinatoridae; genus Bombina; species Bombina bombina. The sequence goes on from NC_069505.1 coordinate 116,636,522, forward strand.
CATTCGACCGAAGAACAAGCAAGAAAAAAGGAGAAACTATAGGGTGCAGTGGTGACTGTAGTTTAAAAATAAAAAACACCTGCCTTAAAATGACAGGGCGGGACGTGGACTGGATACACCACAAGAGAAATATATTTATCAGGTAAGCATAAATTTTGTTTTCTCTTGTAAAGGTGTATCCAGTCCACGGGTTAATCCATTACTTGTGGGATACCAATACCAAAGCTTTAGAACACGGATGAAGGGAGGGACAAGGCAGGAACTTAAACGGAAGGCACCACTGCCTGTAAGACCTTTCTCCCAGCAAATAGCCTCTGAAGAAGCAAAAGTATCGAATTTGTAGAATTTAGAAAAAGTGTGAAGCGAAGACCAAGTCGCCGCCTTACAAATCTGTTCAACAGAGGCCTTATTTTTAAAAGCCCATGTGGAAGCCACCGCTCTAGTGGAATGAGCTGTAATTCTTTCAGGAGGCTGCTGGCCAGCAGTCTCATAAGCTATGCGGATTATGCTTCTCAGCCAAAAAGAAAGAGAAGTTGCCGAAGCCTTTTGGCCTCTCCTCTGTCCAGAGTAGACAACAAACAAAGCAGATGTTTGACGAAAATCCTTCGTAGCTTGTAAATAAAACTTTAAAGCACGAACCACATCAAGATTGTGTAAAAGACGTTCCTTCTTTAAGGAAGGATTAGGACATAATGAAGGAACAACAATCTCCTGATTGATGTTCTTCTTAGATACTACCTTAGGAAGAAACCCAGGTTTGGTACGCAAAACTACCTTATCTGCATGGAAAATCAGATAAGGGGAATCACACTGTAAAGCAGACAACTCCGAAACTCTTTGAGCCGAAGAGATAGCTACCAGAAACAGAACTTTCCAAGATAAAAGTTTAATATCTATGGAATGCAAAGGTTCAAACGGAACCCCTTGAAGAACTTTAAGAACTAAATTTAAACTCCATGGCGGAGCAACAGGTTTAAGCACAGGCTTAATTCTAACTAAAGCCTGACAAAATGCCTGAACGTCTGGAACCTCAGCCAGACGTTTGTGCAAAAGAATAGACAGAGCAGAAATCTGTCCCTTTAAGGAACTAGCAGACAATACTTTCTCCAATCCCTCTTGAAGAAAGGATAAGATTCTAGGAATCCTGACCTTACTCCATGACTAACCCTTGGATTCACACCAATGAAGATATTTACACCATATTTTATGATAGATTTTCCTGGTGACAGGCTTTCGAGCCTGAATTAAGGTATCAATGACCGACTCGGAAAAACCACGCTTTGATAGAATCAAGCATTCAATCTCCAAGCAGTCAGACGCAGAGAAATTAGATTTGGATGTTTGAAAGGACCTTGAAGTAGAAGGTCCTGCCTCAGCGGCAGAGTCCATGGTGGAAAGGATGACATGTCCACCAGATCTGCATACCAAGTCCTGCGTGGCCACACAGGAGCTATCAAAATCACCGAAGCTCTCTCCTGCTTGATCTTGGCAATCAGACAAGGGAGCAGAGGAAACGGTGGAAACACATAAGCCAGGCTGAAGGACCAAGGCGCTGCTAGAGCATCTATCAGTGCTGCCTTGGGATCCCTGGACCTGGACCCGTAACGAGAAGGCTTGGCGTTCTGACGAGACGCCATGAGATCCAGATCTGGTTTGCCCCATAGTTGAATCAACTGGGCAAATACCTCCGGATGGAGCTCCCACTCCCCCAGATGAAAAGTCTGCCAACTTAGGAAATCCGCCTCCCAGTTCTCTACTCCTGGGATATGGATAGCTGAGAGATGGCAAGAGTGAACCTCTGCCCATAGAATTATCTTTGAAACCTCCAACATCGCCAGGGGGCTCCTTGTACCCCCCTGATGGTTGATATAGGCTACAGTCGTGATGTTGTCCGACTGAAATCTGATGAACCTGACCGCAGCTAGCTGAGGCCAAGCCTGAAGAGCATTGAATATCGCTCTTAGTTCCAGAATGTTAATCGGAAGGAAGGCTTCCTCCTGAGTCCACGAACCCTGAGCCTTCAGGGAGTTCCAGACTGCGCCCCAGTCCAGAAGGCTGGCATCTGTCGTCACTATAGTCCATTCTGGCCTGCGGAAGCTCATTCCCCTGGACAGATGGACCCAAGAAAGCCACCAGAGAAGAGAATCCATGGTCTCTTGATCCAGATTTAGTAGAGGGGACAAATCTGTGTAATCCCCATTCCACTGATTGAGCATGCAAAGTTGCAGTGGTCTGAGATGTAGGCGGGCAAACGGAACTATGTCCATTGCCGCTACCATTAAGCCGATTACTTCCATACACTGAGCCACTGACGGCTGAGAAGTGGAATAAAGAGCACGGCAGGAAGTTAGAAGCTTTGACAATCTGACCTCTGTCAGAAAAATCTTCATTTCTACTGAATCTATTAGAGTTCCTAAGAAGGAAACTCTTGTGAGAGGGGAGAGAGAACTCTTTTCTTCGTTCACCTTCCACCCATGAGATCTCAGGAATGCCAGAACAATGTCCGTATGGGACTTGGCGATTTGAAAATTTGACGCCTGTATCAGAATGTCGTCTAGGTAAGGAGCCACCGGAATGCCTCGTGGCCGTAGAACCGCCAGTAAAGATTCTTGGTGCCGTGGCTAACCCGAAGGGAAGAGCCACAAACTGGTAATGCCTGTCTAGGAAGGCAAACCTGAGAAACCGATGATGATCTCTGTGTATCGGAATGTGGAGATAAGCATCCTCTAAGTCCACGGTAGTCATATATTGACCCTCCTGGATCATAGGTAGGATGGTTCGAATAGTCTCCATCTTGAAGGATGGGACCCTGAGAAATTTGTTTAGGATCTTGAGATCCAAGATTGGTCTGAAAGTTCCCTCTTTTTTGGGAACTATAAACAGACTTGAATAGAATCCTTACCCCTGTTCCTCCCTTTGAACTGGGTGGATCACTCCCATAACCAGAAGGTCTTGAACGCAACGTAAGAATGCCTCTCTCTTTATCTGGTTTGCAGATAATTGTGAGAGATGAAATCTCCCCTTTCGAGATGAGGCTTTGAAATCCAGAAGATATCCCTGGTAAACAATCTCCAGAGCCCAGGGATCCTGGACGTCTCTTGCCCAAGCCTGGGCGAAGAGAGAAAGTCTGCCCCCAACTAGATCCGGTCCCGGATCGGGGGCTACTCCTTCATGCTGTCTTAGAGGCAGCAGCAGGTTTTTTGGCCTGCTTTCCCTTGTTCCAAGCCTGGTTAGGTCTCCAGACCGGCTTGGACTGGGCAAAATTTCCTTCTTGTTTTGCAGTAGAGGAAGTTGAAGCTGCGCCACTCTTGAAGTTTCGAAAGGAATGAAAATTAGTCTGTTTGGTCCTTAATTTGTTGGACCTATCCTGGGGAAGGGCGTGGCCTTTTCCTCCAGTAATATCAGAAATGATCTCCTTCAGTCCAGGCCCGAATAAGGTCTGGCCTTTGAAGGGGATGTTGAGAAGCTTAGACTTTGAAGTAACGTCAGCTGACCAGGATTTAAGCCATAGCGCCCTGTGCGCCTGAATGGCAAAACCTGAATTCTTAGCCGTTAGCTTTGTTAAATGAAAGACGGCGTCAGAAATAAATGAATTGGTTAACTTAAGAGCTTTAAGCCTGTCTAGGATATCATCCAACGGGGTCTCCACCTGTAGAGCCTCTTCAAGAGATTCGAACCAGAAAGCCGCTGCAGCAGTGACTGGGGCAATGCATGCAAGAGGCTGGAGAATAAAACCTTGTTGTATAAAGATTTTCTTAAGGAAACCCTCTAATTTTTTATCCATTGGATCTAGGAAAGCACAACTGTCCTCGACGGGGATAGTTGTACGCTTAGCTAGGGTAGAGACTGCTCCCTCCACCTTAGGGACCGTCTGCCACGAGTCCCGTGTAGCGGCATCTATGGGAAATATCTTTTTTAAAAGCAGGAGGGGGAGAGAACGGTACATCTGGTCTATCCCATTCCTTCGTAATAATTTCTGAAAACCTTAGAGATAGGAAAAACATCAGTGTAAACAGGCACTGCAAAGTATTTGTCCATTTTACACAATTTCTCTGGGACTACAATGGTGTCACAGTCATCCAGAGTCGCTAAAACCTCCCTGAGCAACAAGCGGAGGTGTTCAAGCTTAAATTTAAATGCTGTCATTTCAGAGTCAGACTGAAATTCCCTGAATCAGAAATGTCACCCACAGATAGAAGCTCTCCTACTTCGGCTTCTGTACATTGTGAGGGTAAATCAGACATAGCTACTAAAGCATCAGAAAACTCTGTATTTGTTCTAGCCCCAGAGCTATCTCGCTTTCCTTGTAACCCTGGCAGTTTGGACAATACCTCTGTGAGGGTATGATTCATAACTGCCGCCATGTCTTGTAAGGTAAACGCATTGGACGCGCCAGATGTACTTGGCGTCACTTGCGCGGGAGATATAGGTTCTGACACATTGGGAGAGCTAGGTGGTTTAACCTCCCTTTTGTCAGTCTGAGAAACCTCTGGTGATAAATCTTTAAAACCCATAATATGTTCTTTATAATTTATAGAAAGGTCAGTGCATTTGGTACACATTCTAAGAGGGGGTTCCACAATGGCTTCTAAACATAATGAACAAGGAGTTTCCTCTATGTCAGACATGTTTAACAGACTAGTAATGAGACCAGCAAGCTTGGAAAACAATTTAATAAATGTGAAAAAGCAATTAAACAAAAATGGTACTGTGCCTTTAAGAGAAAAAATCTACCACATAAACTGCAAAAACATAATTTATGCTTACCTGATAAATTTATTTCTCTTGTAGTGTATCCAGTCCACGGATCATCCATTACTTGTGGGATATATTCCCTTCCCAACAGGAAGTTGCAAGAGGATCACCCACAGCAGAGCTGCTATATAGCTCCTCCCCTACATGTCATATCCAGTCATTCGACCGAAACAAAACAAGAAAGGAGAAACCATAGGGTGCAGTGGTGACTGGAGTTTTTAATTAAAATTTAGATCTGCCTTAAAAAGACAGGGCGGGCCGTGGACTGGATACACTACAAGAGAAATAAATTTATCAGGTAAGCATAAATTATGTTTTCTCTTGTTAAGTGTATCCAGTCCACAGATCATCCATTACTTGTGGGATACCAATACCAAAGCTAAAGTACACAGATGATGGGAGGGACAAGGCAGGAACTTAAACGGAAGGAACCACTGCCTGTAGAACCTTTCTCCCAAAAACAGCCTCCGAAGAAGCAAAAGTGTCAAATTTGTAAAATTTTGAAAAGGTGTGAAGCGAAGACCAAGTCGCAGCCTTGCAAATCTGTTCAACAGAGGCCTCATTTTTAAAGGCCCAGGTGGAAGCCACAGCTCTAGTAGAATGAGCTGTAATCCTTTCAGGGGACTGCTGTCCAGCAGTCTCATAGGCTAAACGTATTATGCTACGAAGCCAAAAGGAGAGAGAGGTTGCCGAAGCTTTTTGACCTCTCCTCTGACCAGAGTAAACGACAAACAGGGAAGAAGTTTGACGAAAATCTTTAGTTGCCTGTAAATAGAACTTCAGGGCATGGACTACGTCCAGATTATGCAAAAGACGTTCCTTCTTTGAAGAAGGATTAGGGCACAATGATGGAACAACAATCTCTTGATTGATATTCCTGTTAGAAACTACCTTAGGTAAAAACCCAGGTTTAGTACGCAGCACTACCTTGTCTGAATGGAAAATCAGATAAGGAGAATCTCAATGTAAGGCGGATAACTCAGAGACTCTTCGAGCCGAGGAAATAGCCATCAAAAACAGAACTTTCCAAGATAAAAGCTTAATATCAATGGAATGAAGGGGTTCAAACGGAACTCCTTGGAGAACTTTAAGAACCAAGTTTAAGCTCCACAGAGGAGCAACAGTTTTAAACACAGGCTTAATCCTAGCCAAAGCCTGACAAAATGCCTGGACGTCTGGAACTTCTGCCAGACGCTTGTGCAAAAGAATAGACAGAGCAGAAATCTGTCCCTTTAACGAACTAGCAGATAAGCCCTTTTCCAAACCCTCTTGTAGAAAGGACAATATCCTAGGAATCCTAACCTCACTCCATGAGTAACTCTTGAATTCGCAGCAATATAAGTATTTACGCCATATCTTATGGTAGATTTTCTGGTAACAGGCTTCCGTGCCTGTATTAAGGTATCAATAACTGACTCTGAGAAGCCACGCTTTGATAGGATCAAGCGTTCAATCCCCATGCAGTCAGCCTCAGAGAAATTAGATTTGGATGGTTGAAAGGACCTTGTATTAGAAGGTCCTGCCTCAGGGGCAGAGACCATGGTGGACAGGACGACATGTCCACTAGGTCATGCTCTCTCCTGTTTGATCTTGGCAATCAGTCGAGGCAGCAGCGGAAACGGTGGAAACACATAAGCCATGTTGAAATCCCAAGGGGCTGCTAGAGCATCTATCAGCGCCGCTCCCGGGTCCCTGGACCTGGATCCGTAATGATCCGTAATGAGGAAGCTTGGCGTTCTGGCGAGACGCCATGAGATCCAGTTCTGGTTTGCCCCAACAATGAATCAGTTGAGTGAACACCTCCGGATGAAGTTCCCACTCCCCCGGATGAAAAGTCTGGCGACTTAGAAAGTCCGCCTCCCAGTTCTCCATGCCTGGGATGTGGATCGCTGACAGGTGGCAAGAGTGAGACTCTGCCCAGCGAATTATCTTTGAGACTTCTAACATCGCTAGGGAACTCCTGGTTCCCCCTTGATGGTTGATGTAAGCCACAGTCGTGATGTTGTCCGACTGAAATCTGATGAACCTCAGTGTTGCTAACTGAGGCCAAGCTAGAAGAGCATTGAATATTGCTCTTAACTCCAGAATATTTATTGGGAGGAGTTTCTCCTCCTGGGTCCACGATCCCTGAGCCTTCAGGGAGTTCCAGACTGCGCCCCAAACTAGAAGGCTGGCATCTGTTGTTACAATCGTCCAATCTGGCCTGCGAAAGGTCATGCCCTTGGACAGATGGACCCGAGAAAGCCACCAGAGAAGAGAATCTCTGGTCTCCTGATCCAGATTTAGTAGAGGGGACAAATCTGAGTAATCCCCATTCCACTGACTTAGCATGCATAATTGCAGCGGTCTGAGATGCAGGCGCGCAAATTGCACTATGTCCATTGCCGCTACCATTAAGCCGATTACTTCCATGCACTGAGCCACTGACGGGCGTGGAATGGAATGAAGCACACGGCAAGCATTTAGAAGTTTTGATAACCTGGACTCCGTCAGGTAAATTTTCATCTCTACAGAATCTATAAGAGTCCCTAGGAAGGAGACTCGTGTGAGTGGTGATAGAGAACTCTTTTCCACGTTCACTTTCCACCCATGCGACCTCAGAAATGCCAGAACTATCTCTGTATGAGACTTGGCCATTTGAAAGCTTGACGCCTGTATCAGGATGTCGTCTAGATACGGAGCCACCGCTATGCCTCGCGGTCTTAGAACCGCCAGAAGTGAGCCCAGAACCTTTGTAAAGATTCTCGGGGCCGTAGCCAACCCGAAGGGAAGAGCTACAAACTGGTAATGCCTGTCTAGAAAGGCAAATCTTAGGTACCGATAATGATCTTTGTGAATCGGTATGTAAAGGTAGGCATCCTTTAAGTCCACTGTGGTCATGTACTGACCCTCTTGGATCATGGGTAGGATGGTTCGAATAGTTTCCATTTTGAATGATGGAACTCTTAGGAATTTGTTTAAGATCTTTAGGTCCAAGATTGGTCTGAAGGTTCCCTCTTTCTTGGGAACCACAAACAGATTTGAGTAAAATCCCTGTCCTCGTTCCGTCCGCGGAACCGGGTGGATTACCCCCATTACTAGGAGGTCTTGTACACAGCGTAGGAATGCCTCTTTCTTTATCTGGTTTTCTGATAACCTTGATAGATGGAATCTCCCTCGAGGAGGAGAAGCTTTGAAGTCCAGAAGATATCCCTGAGATATGATCTCCAACGCCCAGGGATCCTGGACATCTCTTGCCCACGCCTGGGCGAAGAGAGAAAGTCTGCCCCCCACTAGATCCGTTTCCGGATAGGGGGCCGTTCCTTCATGCTGTCTTGGGGGCAGTAGTAGGTTTTCTGGCCTACTTGCCCTTGTTCCAGGACTGGTTAGTTTTCCAGGCCTGTCTGTAACGAGCAACAGTTCCTTCCTGTTTTGGAGCGGAGGAAGTTGATGCTGCTCCTGCCTTGAAATTTCGAAAGGCACGAAATTAGACTGTTTGGCCTTTGATTTGGCCCTGTCCTGAGGAAGGGTATGACCCTTACCTCCAGTAATGTCAGCAATAATTTCTTTCAAGCCGGGCCCGAATAAGGTCTGCCCCTTGAAAGGAATATTAAGTCATTTAGATTTAGAAGTCACGTCAGCTGACCAGGATTTAAGCCATAGCGCTCTCCGCGCCTGGATGGCGAATCCGGAGTTCTTAGCCGTTAGTTTAGTCAAATGTACAATGGCATCAGAAACAAATGCATTAGCTAGCTTAAGTGATTTAAGCTTGTCCATAATTTCATCCAATGGAGCTGTGTGAATGGCCTCTTCCAGAGACTCAAACCAGAATGCCGCAGCAGCAGTGACAGGCGCAATGCATGCAAGGGGCTGCAAGATAAAACCTTGTTGAACAAACATTTTCTTAAGGTAACCTTCTAATTTTTTATCCATTGGATCCGAAAAAGCACAACTATCCTCCACCGTGATAGTGGTACGCTTAGCTAAAGTAGAAACTGCTCCCTCCACCTTAGGGACTGTCTGCCATAAGTCCCGTGTAGTGGCGTCTATTGGAAACATCTTCCTAAATATAGGAGGTGGGGAAAATGGCACACCGGGTCTATCCCACTCCTTGCTAATAATTTCTGTAAGCCCTATTAGGTATAGGAAAAACGTCAGTACACACCAGTACCGCATAGTATCTATCCAGCCTACACAATTTCTCTGGAATTGCAACTGTGTTACAGTCATTCAGAGCAGCTAAAACCTCCCCAAGCAATACACGGAGGTTCTCCAGCTTAAATTTAAAATAAGAGATCTCTGAATCAGGTTTCCCCGGATCAGATCCGTCACCCACAGAATGAAGCTCTCCGTCCTCATGTTCTGCAAACTGTGACGCAGTATCAGACATGGCTCTTACAGCACCAGCGCGCTCTGCATCTCTCCTAACCCCAGAGCTATCGCGCTTGCCTCTCAATTCTGGCAATCTAGATAATACTTCTGACAGGGTATTATTCATGATTGTAGCCATGTCCTGTAAAGTAATTGCTATGGGCGTCCCTGATGTACTTGGCGCCATATTAGCACGCGCCCCCTGAGCGGGAGGCGAAGGTACTGACACGTGAGGAGAGTTAGTCGGCATAACTTCCCCCTCGTCGTCTGGTGATAATTCTTTTATAGATAAAGACTGACCTTTATTATTTAAAGTGAAATCAATACATTTAGTACACATATTTCTATGGGGCTCCACACTAGCCTTCAAACATAATGAACAAACAGATTCATCTGTGTCAGACATGTTTAAACAGACTAGCAATGAGACTAGCAAGCTTGGAAAAACACTTTAAAATCAGTTTACAAGCAAAATAAAAAAACGCTACTGAGCCTTTAAGAAGCACACAACCTGTCTCAAGTTGAAATAACAATGAACCAAATCAGTTATACCAACCAAAATTTCACAGTAAATGTATTAAATTAGCAGAGCATTGCACCCAATTGCAAATGGCTGATTAACCCCTTAATACCCAAACTGGATAATCAATAGAGAAAAAAACGTTTTTAAACACAGTCAAACACACTGTCACAGGTCTGCTGTGACTGATTACCTCCCTCAACTGACTCTGAATTTTTACTGCGTAAAAAAGCGCTAAAATAGGCCCCTCCCACTTATTATTACAACAGTGGGAAGCCTCAGTTAACTGTTTCTATGCAGAAATTAAGTTAGCCATGTGGAAAAAATATGCCCCAATAAATTTTATCACCAATGTACCTCAAAAAAACTATTAAACATGCCAGCAAACGTTTTAAAAATATCTTTTTTAAAGAGTATGTATCTCTAATGATAAGCCTGATACCAGTCGCTTCTACTGCATTTAAGGCTTTACTACATTACTTCAGTATTAGCAGCATTTTCTTAGTCAAATTCCATTACCTAGAAAATTATTTTTCTGCACATACATTAATAAGCCTGATACCAGTCGCTTTCGCTGCATTTAAGGCTTTACTTACATTACTTCGGTATCAGCAGCATTTTCTTAGTCAATTCCATTCCTTAGAAAAATATTTTACTGCACATACCTTAGTTGCAGGAAAACCTGCACGCCATTCCCAGTCTGAAGTTACCTCACTCCTCAGAATGTGTGAGAACAGCAAGTGGATCTTAGTTACTTCTGCTAAGATCATAGAAAACGCAGGCAGATTCTTCTTCCAAATACTGCCTGAGAAAAAAACAGCACACTCCGGTGCCATTTAAAAATAACAAACTTTTGATTGAAGAAATAATTAAGTATAAAACACCACAGTCCTCTCACGACCTCCATCTATGTTGAAGGTTGCAAGAGAATGACTGGGTATGACATGTAGGGGAGGAGCTATATAGCAGCTCTGCTGTGGGTGATCCTCTTGCAACTTCCTGTTGGGAAGGGAATATATCCCACAAGTAATGGATGATCCGTGGACTGGATACACTTAACAAGAGAAACAGTGTTAAAAAGTAGTAAACTCTACGAAATTTTTACAGTGTGTATAAGAGACTAAAGCCAATGCTGCTTTAGTCTCTTATACACACTTATACACACTTGCAAATGGGCCCCAAACCGAATTAGAAAAACGGTAAAACCGTTAAAAAACAGTCAAACACACTACCACAGCTCTGCTGTGGCTCCTACCTGCCCTTAAACACGAGTTTTGCAGGAAAAAACCCTCTATAGTGGTCCTAGATGCCAGAGGACTCCTTTAGGGAAGCTGGATGTCTCAGTCTGAATATCAACTGCGCATAAAGTGCGTGAAAATAGGCCCCTCCCACCATGCACTCAATGTCAGAGGGCCTTAAAAAAGTACTCCTAGGAGTAATCTAACAAGCCATGTGGAAAACTAGGCCCCAAATAAAGATTTATCATCCTCAGAGAAAAAACGTTTTTTCTGTAAGTTATGCAAACGTTATTACACTAAGTAATATGAGAGTTAACATGAATATTACCCTTATCTTGTAAGCATGATCCCAGTCATTGTTAAATCACTGTATCAGGCTTACCTCAAATATACCAGGCACTGTCAGCATTTTCTAGACCTTATCATCTCTCTAGAAAAAAATATACTGAACATACCTCAAAGCAGGTGATCTGCAAACCGTCCGCCCAACTGAAGTTTTCTTTCCATACTCTTCAGTTATGTGTGAGAACAGCAATGGACCTTAGTTACAAACCGCTAAGATCATCAACCTCCAGGCAGATTCTTCTTCCAATTTCTGCCTGAGAGTAAAGCAGTACAACGCCGGTACCGTTTAAAAATAACAAACTCTTGATTGAAGGTAAAAACTACACTAAGTCACCACATATCTCTTGATACTTCCTTTCTTGTCGAGAGTTGCAAGAGAATGACTGGGGGTGGCAGTTAGGGGAGGAGCTATATAGACAGCTCTGCTGTGGGTGTCCTCTTGCAACTTCCTGTTGGGAAGGACAATATCCCACAAGTAATGGATGAACCCGTGGACTGGATACACCTTTACAAGAGAAATATATATATTTATATTTGTTGACCCCTGCCTTAGGGAAAACTCTAAAGGCAATTTTTACCCTAAGAACTGAGTATAGTTAGGGAACTTCCATACATGTTTATAAATGGTTAAAACAGTGCAAGGTTCTTTTTTTATTTTAAAGAGCTTTAGCAGCAAATTATTTAATACCTGTATATTGCAAAGCTTAGCTACATGTAATGCTTTATTTAAAAAGTGATATTTTTTTTTTGACTGCACTTCTCCTTTAAGGGGGCTCCCTAATGCTTTGTATAAAAAGGAGATAGATTTAAATTACAATATAGAGCTCAATCCCAAAGGTGCTCTATTAGATTGAGATCTGGTGACTACGGAGGCCATTGGAGTATAGTGAACTCATTGTCATGTTCAAGCAACCAGTTTGAGATGATTTGAGCTTTGTGACACGGTGCATTATCCTGCTGGAAGTAGCCATCAGAAGAAGGGTACACTGTAGTCTTAAAGGGATAGATATGGTCAGCAACAATACTCAGGTAGGCCGTGGCATTTAAACAATGGTACTAAGGGGTTCACAATGTGCCAAGAAAATATCCCCACACCATTACACCACCACAAGCAGCCTGAACCATTGATATAAGGCAGGATGGATTCATGCTTTCATGTTGTTTACGCCAAATTCTGACCCTACCATCTGAATGTCGCAGCTGAAATCGAGACTCATCAGACCAGGCAACGTTTTTCTAATCCACTATTGTCCAAATTTGGTCAGCCTATGTGGATGTAGCCTCAGTTTACTGTTCTTAGCTGACAGGAGTGGCACCCAGTGTGGTGTTCTGTTGCTGTAGCCGATCTGCTTCAAGGTTTGATGTGTTGTGCGTTCAGAGATGGTATTCTGCATACCTTTGTTGTAACGAGTGGTTATTTGAGTTACTGTTGCCTTTCTATCATCTCGAACCAGTCTGTCCATTCTCCTCTGACATCAACAAGGCATTTTCTCTCTGACTGGATATTTTCTCTCTTTTCAGACCATTCTCTGTAAACCCTAGAGATGGTTGTGCATGAAAATCCCAGTAGATCAGCAGTTTTTGAAATACTCAGACCAATCTTTCCGGCACCAACAACCATGCCACGTTCAAAGTCACTTAAATCCCCTTTCTTTCCCATTCCAACACTCGGTTTGAACTTCAGAAAGTCATCTTCACCACATCTAGATGCCTAGAGTTGCTGCCATGTGATTGGCTGATTAGCAATTTGTGTTACCAAGCAATTGAACATGCGTACCTAATAAAGTGGCCGGTGAGTGTGTATGTATGTATGTATGTATGTGTGTATATATATATATATATATATATATATATATATATATATATATATATATACATATATATACACAGGTAGCCCTCAGTTTACGCCGGGGTTAGGTTCCAGAAGGAATGGTTGTAAATCAAAACCGTTGTAAATTGAAACCCAGTTTATAATGTAAGTCAATGGGAAGTGAGGGAGTTGAGTTCCAGGCCCCTCTCAAAATTGTCATAAGTAACACCTAATACATTATTTTTAAAGCTTTGATATGAAGACTTTAAATGCTAAACAGCATTATAAACCTAATAAAATAATCACACAACACAGAATATATAATTAAACTAAGTTAAATGAACAAAAACATTTGCTAAACATCATTATATTTTATATTACCTAATAAAATAATCACACAACACAGACTTTACTTGCATTTTTCTTCAAATAAATCTTTATATGCATTCCAATCTGGACTGATTTATAGACAGAAAGATCTTGTTCCTATGAAAGCTGCTCGATAGCTCAGGTCTAGTTATACTGATTAATTTCAGCTTGCTTGACTTGCATATCTTTGCTGCAACACAAGTGGACAGCTCCACCTACTGGATATTTTAATCAATGCACTGCTTCTCAATGATTTTCAATAGCAGTCACATGACTGAAAAAAAAGGTTGTTATTCTGAAACGGTGCAAATTGAACCGTTGTAAACCGAGGGCCACCTGTATATATAAATATATACACATATATATATATATATATATATATATATATATATACACACACACATACATATCTTTAGACATGTATATGTACAGTATGTAGCTCAATTTTAAAGCCCTTCAGAGGCTTTAACATTGATCTCTTATCTTTGAGCATTTATAACTTTTTTGTGCAATATTTTTTTTGAATAACTTTTATTAGACAGTGTTATTATGAGTGTAAGAGTACATTGTAATGTATTTTTTTTAAGTGTTTTGTGCAACTTTTTAATTTCGTAAAACAGTTAACCACAGCCCTGAGATCACTGTAAGGATTCTAGCACAAATCAAGATTGAGCTAGTGATATCGCGTTTTCGCTACATTTGTAAAATCAGCGCAATTAAAAATGCTTGCAAAAAGATAATATCGCTTCTGCAAAACCGTTTGTGCCTCAATTGTAATCTAGCCCTTTATATTAAAATCTCAAACACTTTAAAATCCCTTTAAATCAGGGGTGCCCAATAGGTAACACATTCACCAAAAAAGAAAAAAACGCGGCAGGGCAGCAGATAAATAATTAAAACATAGCGTTTATTAAACTATTAAGATCCGTTATCGTCAGTAAAAACAAAAACATTCAAAAGATTCCAGAGCAGCAGCAGTCCCAATAGGTAGATCAGGATCTACCAGTAGATCCCAAAGGCACTGCTGGTAGATCTCGGCCGATGTGATCAAAATGATGTGGTCAAGTTACGCGATCTCAACACTGGTGCGTGAGTAGAGTATGGTTGCTAAGGATACCGCCTCATCTACCGTGGTATGTGAAGCAGCAGGTCATTAAACAGTCTGATGGTCGGCACGAAAAGTGCTACGGGATTGGATCTTGAGGGACATCGATTTCAACCAACCAATGTAGATGATTTTCGAACGACCACACAATTGGCCTATCAAAAGCATGGTTGAGTGAGTACTCTCCCAATGGATATGGCGGTATAGTTAGGAGGGTAAGCGTCAACAGATAGAAAAAGTAAAGGTGGAGACTGCTGTGCTATGTTAAAGGAACAAGTCTGATTGACGTCTGCAAATTAACTTGCTGAACCAGTAAGAAATGGTCTATATGGCGCTATAGAAATTTATTTGTGTATGCCTCACTGCGGCGCAAATAAAAGGGGGTTTGAATGCAGTAATTTGAATTCAGTGTTTTGTAACAAGGGGTTGCTCCTGTTAACCCGAATTACAGTCAGTGCTACTTTTGTCGTCAGGATTAATTTATTGTATCTTTATGCTTTTGCACATCCATGTGTTGCTAAATCATGCAACCTCAAAGGGATATAAAACAAACATTTTATTTTTTTTTCATGATTCAGATACAGAACATGCAATTTTAAACAACTTTCTAATTTACTCCTATTATCAATTTTTCTTTATTCTCTTGGTATCTTTATTTGAAAAAGCAGTAATGTAAGCTTAGGAGCCAACCCATTTTTAGTGGGTAGATCTCGTTGAGCTGGTCATTTGAAAAGTCGATCCCAACATAAAAAAGGGTGGGCACCCCTGCTTTAAATAAACTCTAGCTAGATTGATATAGTAAAAGCAAAGATTAGACTGACAAAAATATGCAGCTTTTTAAAATTGTAGTTATGTAAACATAGAAAGAAATAAGTGTCCGTAAAACATCTGCTTGTGAAGAAAAATATAACATTTTAATATATTACTTTTTATACGCAAACAACATTTTTTTTACTCCTTTTAACTTTACAGATCTTAAATTGTTAACATACAACACAAGCACATTAGTGTAACAAATGTCTGATGGTCCTATTTTTAAAAGATCTCCAGTTCCGCAAGAAATGCTCATTTTGTCCAAGCAAAATGCACGTCGGGCAAAGTGTTACTTTGAGGAAACTATAGAGATTGCTGCTGTGAACATTTTTGAGTACATCGCCAGTGAATGCAGATCTCCGCAGTGGGAATGGGGCATGTTTTCAAAACATGTTTACACAATATATACTGTGCATTCACTAAAAATAAAAATGGTTTCTATTTAGTAATAGTTTAAAAAATCTATATGTAGACAAAGTTTCACAGTAAATGCAGTAGATTTCTTACATTTGCTCACCTTTCTATTGAAAAGATTTCAAGACAGGTATGTGTGAAAAGGTTCACCTAGGGTGGCGGATATTGTTTAAAGGCATATTGTAATGGTGTGTATATGGTGTGTTATGCGTATGTACTGTATAATACTGTAAATAGTATATTATGAATTTGAAGCAAGGTGGATTTTTTTTTTTATAAAATGCTTTTTAAAGGAAAAAAATCTATCTAAAGATAGTTTCTATTTAAGATACATTATAATCTAAAGGTTACTCATCCTAAAATATATATTAGTTTAATTATAAAGCAAGATGCTGTATTTTCGTGGCTGTAATGTTGAATTTTTTTGGTAAAATAATTCCATTAATCCATTTGCAATGTCAAACTCTCCAGGCGGTTTCTGTCAGATTATTTTGGTCAATTTTTTTATCTTGAAGCTGTTATAACATATTATTGCTCTTGTAGTTCTCAAAACTGTGAATTTGTGTGTTATTAGTTTTGTAGTTCTCAAAACTGTGAATTCTGTATGCTAGCCCATCTATAGGTTTAGAGGTGCCAACGTCACCTCATTGGTAGAAGAGCCCTGTGCTGTGGGCGGCCGGAACCGCTGAGTTGAGCGAGGTTACTCTTAATGCTATCCATTGGTTAATTTTCCCTTCAATACTGGCATATAAAGTGCCTCTGTATCCTGAGCTTCTACTGACACCAGGGGCGTTCATAGGCAAAAGCAGGAAGTTACAACTGCCCACCACCCAGCTTTTACACATCTGTATACTGATTCTTGGCCATATGGAGCAGAAAAGCTCATAACACAGTAATTCAGCCCTCTCACAATTTAGAGAAAAACATAATTTATGTAAGAACTTACCTGATAAATTCATTTCTTTCATATTAGCAAGAGTCCATGAGCTAGTGACGTATGGGATATACATTCCTACCAGGAGGGGCAAAGTTTCCCAAACCTCAAAATGCCTATAAATACACCCCTCACCACAACCACAAATCAGTTTAACGAATAGCCAAGAAGTGGGGTGATAAAAAAAAAGTGCGAAAGCATAAAAAATAAGGAATTGGAATAATTGTGCTTTATACAAAAAAATCATAACCACCACAAAAAAGGGTGGGCCTCATGGACTCTTGCTAATATGAAAGAAATGAATTTATCAGGTAAGTTCTTACATAAATTATGTTTTCTTTCATGTAATTAGCAAGAGTCCATGAGCTAGTGACGTATGGGATAATGACTACCCAAGATGTGGATCTTCCAAGCAAGAGTCACTAGAGAGGGAGGGATAAAATAAAGAAAGCCAATTCCGCTGAAAAATAATCCACACCCAAAAAAAGTTTAAATCTTATAATGAAAAAAACTGAAACAGCTGCCTGAAGTATCTTTCTACCAAAAACTGCTTCAGAAGAAGAATACACATCAAAATGGTAGAATTTAGTAAAAGTATGCAAAGAAGACCAAGTTGCTGCTTTGCAAATCTGATCAATTGAAGCTTCATTCCTAAACGCCCAGGAAGTAGAAACTGACCTAGTAGAATGAGCTGTAATCCTTTGAGGCAGAGATTTACCCGACTCGACATAAGCATGATGAATTAAAGATTTCAACCAAGATGCCAAAGAAATGGCAGAGGCCTTCTGACCTTTCCTAGAACCGGAAAAGATAACAAATAGACTAGAAGTCTTTCGGAAATTCTTAGTAGCTTCAACATAATATTTCAAAGCTCTAACTACATCCAAAGAATGCAATGATCTCTCCTTAGAATTCTTAGGATTAGGACATAATGAAGGAACCACAATTTCTCTACTAATGTTGTTAGAATTCACAACCTTAGATAAAAATTTAAAAGAAGTTCGCAACACCGCCTTATCCTGATGGAAAATCAGAAAAGGAGATTCACAAGAAAGAGCAGATCATTCAGAAACTCTTCTAGCAGAAGAGATGGCCAAAAGAAAACAAAACTTTCCAAGAAAGTAATTTAATGTCCAGTGAATGCATAGGTTCAAACGGAAGAGCTTGAAGAGCCCCCAGAACCAAATTCAAACTCCAAGGAGGAGAAATTGACTAAATAACAGGTTTTATACGAACCAAAGCTTGTACAAAACAATGAATATCAGGAACAATAGTAATCCTTCTGTGAAAAAGAACAGAAAGAGCAGAGATTTGTCCTTTCAAGGAACTTGCAGACAAACCTTTATCCAAACCATCCTGAAGAAACTGAAAAATTCTCGGAATTCTAAAAGAATGCCAGGAAAAATGATGAGAAAGACACCAAGAAATGTAAGTCTTCCAGACTCGATAATATATCTTCCTAGATACAGATCTACGAGCCTGTAACATAGTATTAATCACAGAGTCAGAGAAACCTCTTTGACTAAGAATCAAGCGTTCAATCTCCATACCTTTAAATTTAAGGATTTGAGATCCTGATGGTAAAAAAGGACC
Organism: Bombina bombina; assembly: GCF_027579735.1. Taxonomy (NCBI): domain Eukaryota; kingdom Metazoa; phylum Chordata; class Amphibia; order Anura; family Bombinatoridae; genus Bombina; species Bombina bombina. The sequence continues at coordinate 116,654,768 of NC_069505.1, forward strand.
TTGTGACAGAAGGACTGGTCTTAACAGAAGAGTCCACGGTTGGCAAGAAGCCATGCGGACAAGATCCGTATACAAAAACCTGTGAGACCATGCTGGAGCCACCAGCAGAAAAAACGAGCATTCCTTCAGAATCTTGGAGATTACTCTTGGAAGAAGAACTAGAGGCGGAAAGATATAGGCAGGATGATACTTCCAAGGAAGTGACAATGCATCCACTGCTTCCGCCTGAGGATCCCTGGATCTGGACAGATACCTGGGAAGTTTCTTGTTTAGATGAGAAGCCATCAGATCTATTTCTGGAAGTCCCCACATTTGAACAATCTGAAGAAACACCTCTGGGTGAAGAGACCATTCGCCCGGATGTAACGTTTGGCGACTGAGATAATCCGCTTTCCAATTGTCAATACCTGGGATATGAACCGCAGAGATTAGACAGGAGCTGGATTCCGCCCATACCAGTATTCGAGATACTTCTTTCATAGCCAGAGGACTGTGAGTCCCTCCTTGATGATTGACATATGCCACAGTTGTCTGTCTGAAAACAAATGAACGATTCTCTCTTTAGAAGAGGCCATGACTAAAGAGCTTCTGAAAATTGCACGGAGTTCCAAAATATTGATTGGTAATCTCACCTCCTGAGACTTCCCAAACCCCTTGTGCTGTCAGAAACCCCCATACAGCTCCCCAACCTGTCAGACTTGCACCTGTTGAGATCACAGTCCAGGTTGGAAGAAAAAAAGAAGCCCCCTGAACTAAACGATGGTGGTCTGTACCACGTCAGAGGGTGTCGAACAATCAGTTTTAAAGATATTAAATGAGATATCTTTGTATAATCCCGGCACCACTGGTTCAGCATACAGAGCTGAAGAGGTTGCATGTGAAAATGAGCAAAGGGGAACACGTCCAATGCAGCAGTCATAAGAACCTAGAATTTCCATGCATAAGGCTAACGAAGGGAATGATTGAGACTGAAGGTTTCGATAAGCTGAAACCAATTTCAGACGTCTCCTGACCAACAGAGACAGAGTCATGGACACTGAATCTATCCGGAAATCTAAAAAAGGTTACTCTTGTCTGAGGAATCAACAAACTGATTGGTTAATTGATCCTCCAACCATGTTCTTGAAGAAACAACACTCATAAAAAGCTGGAAAGGATCTTTCCATTGAAAATGAGCAAAGGGAATTGAATCCAATGCTGTTAAAACTTCTATGCATATATAGCAACTGAAGGAAATAATAGAGACTAAAGGTACCGACAGACGGAACCCAATACAAATTGTCCCTTGTCTGATAGAGACAAAGATAGTGACATAAACCATCTGGAAACCTAAAAAAAAAAGGTGACCCTTGCGTGAGGAATTAAGAGCTTTTGAAAAAAGATCCTCTAACTATGTCCTGAAGAGCAAGTGAAACATATGAGAATCCGCATCCTCAGGAAATAATCTGAATGAAAACAGAAAAATGAAGAATACGCATTTATTGTATCTAAAGAAAACAAATAATGCTATCAATGACCACAAAAAGGCAAAATAGTTTGAATAAAACTCCAAAACCCAGTTCCTAGAAAAGGAACTGGAATAAAAACCCCAGAAGATTCCAGGTCTGAGCAGCGCTTGAACCCCATGGGTACCCAGCCATGCCTCAACAGTATCCAAAATATATAGGACAGAAACACACTGAAAGAAAGTGTTAGCCTTACTGGAATAAAATGAAAGAAATTTGGACAAAATAGAACCAAATAAATTTCAAAGAAGTCTTAACCTGCCCCTTACCAGCCAAGCTGGAATACGGCATGTGCATCGCAACATTAGGGAGCTAATTTCGAACGCCAATTAAAAACATGTTACTTGGGAAAGAACTCAGGATTCCTTCCTTAATAAGAACAACCAAACTAGTATAAGTTTAAAGTTTTAGTCTTAGAACTCAATCTTGAAGCCCATAGTAACAGTTTAAGAATTGAATCCAATTATAATTGATTATCTTAGAACAAAAGAAATATGGATTTTTTAAATCACAGAATTCTTCTAGCTAAAATAGCTAAAGACATAGATTAACCCTCATTTGCGAATATATTCAATAAAATGAAGACACAAATGAAATCATTAGCATGATAGTCCAGTTTAAAGGACCAGTCAAAACAGAGGACTTGCAAAATGCAAAACAACAAGACAAATGCAACGGCACCTAGTCTAGTAAATGTTGTCC